>NC_092208.1:31552400-31592174 GCF_043381705.1 Parasteatoda tepidariorum
TCTCGTCCCTTCAATTGTGGAAAAAGTCACTTTTTTGGCAGGGACGGCATCAGAATTTCTGAAGAGGTGGCCCAGTCACCTAATGCGTGATGCTTTAATAGTTCTCACAATGTCGGTCCCACCGAATTTGTCATATTTTTAGTAAATTTCATGGTTGTAAAGAATTCTCCTTACGTTATTCTCTTGAAGAGATCCAAAGATTTTCCTCAAAATTTTTCTTTCAAAAATTAGCAGTTTTTCCTCCTCTGTTTTGTTTAGGGTCCAGCACTCACTTCCATACGTAACTATAGGCCTGATTAAAGTTTTGTAGATGTTTAACTTTGTCTTCACACTGATGAACTTGGATTTGAGTTGGTTTCTGAGGCCGTAGAAACATCTATTAGCCATGAAAATTCTGTTATTTATATCGATTTTCAGGTTGTTGTCGCTAGAGATCAAGGTTCCTAAGTACTTGAACTGGTTAACAGTTTCAAAAGAGTAAGTCATTATCTCCAGAGGAGATCGATCAGGAATTTTGTCTGCATTTATAACTAGTTCCATCTCCTAGCGCTACAAAAGCGTCAATGACTGAGCGTTTTGTTCTCCAACTATGTCGATATCATCAGCAAAAGCGAGTAGTTGGACAGTTCTTTGTAAGATTGTTCCATTTGTGTTGATACCAGAGTCTCTAATGGCCTTTTCCAAAGCTATGTTAAATAGCAGGCAAAAAAGGGAATCACCCTGTCTCAGGCCTTTTTCGGTGAAGAATGGTTCAGAGAGACTTGACGAGATTTTTATTCTGCACGAAACTCTTTTGCCAAAAACAATTTATGGTGTTAAATTTCGTTATTAGGGTACCCTTCCCATAAACGGACAACACTCATAAACGGACAAATTTTTTGGTCCCATGAATGTCCGCTTAACGGAGGCTTCACTGTATATATATATATATATATATATATATGCTTACTTATGCTCTTATGTTTATTTCCAGATAGAAAGTTAGTATGCTGTGAAACAGCTCATAGAGATTTTTTAGAAATCCTTTCAACTGTTGGTGGTGCTGCTGAGAAACAAAGAGCATCTGTTTTTCTGAAACAAGTTGAAGTTATACCAGATGATCCTTCTCCTAAGGCTCTTTATCTTGAAAAAACTAGCAAAATAAAAGAAAGATCAAAGGTATAAACATATCTGTATTTTATTATTTTGTTTATGTCAGGGTGCAAAGCCTGCAATCTAGTCCCTTTCTTTCCAGACCGAATTCAGTTGTTAAAGGGGTGGAGACAGGGAGAATTTTAAAAATGATTTCAATCATTTTTATTTAATTTTCTCAACTTATCTGATGATAAATATTTACACTATTTGGCAGTATCTTTGGATATGTGTTAAATACAATGCCATTGCCCAATTACATTTAGAGTTATGAATCATGCAATATTTTAGATTCTATATTCATTTTTCTTGACAATTATGCTAATACTGTTCTGTAGTCATGCACATTTGTCTGTTTTTAGTCTTTTTTTTATAAGCATCTTTGTTTTAGTGCAATTAAAGTTAAATGAATTTTTTGGTTCAGTATAATGTAAATTGGTTTTGGTCAGTTTAAACTGTAATGAAATTGAATTTTTATAACTCTAAAAGCTGGTAAACATGTAGTTTTAAATTACCCACTCAAAACCACATATTACATTATTTTATTGCTTTAAGGTTGGAGATGTTCTAAAAATTATCAATCACTATTTCCCCAAATCTAGTATATTGCTCTTTTTATTTTCTTCTTTTTTTGAGAAATATTGTGCTGTCAAATATTATGTAATTACCGTAAGTATTAAGTGCAAAAAATAGACAGAAAACGCACATTAAAAATTAAACCTAAAATTCAAATATTCAAGATGACAAGACCTTTTAAAGCCATTTGTGGTCCTTTAATGATCAATATGCAAACATATGCTTTTCATCTGAAAATTTTTTGGAAAACACCACACAACCATAGGAGATTTAAAAACCTCTTCTTTAATAAATTTTATATTATTATATATTAATAAATTTGTATAATTATTGTTAAGTTGTAGTTGTGCTTTTATATTAATATCTTCATGCAAAAAAAAAGCTAAAAATTATAACTTTTAAAATTCTAAAATGAAGAGGGAAATCCTAATTCAAAGTGTTGTAAGTTTTAATCCATTGAAATTATTTTAAAAATTTATTTACCTTTAGTAAAAGCATATACAAAGCTAATGTTTATTAAAAAATGTAAAGATCTAAGTAATCTATATACAGTCACAAATATAATAAACTTAAATCTTCCACAGAGAAAGTTTTAAACCTGCTATTAAATTTTAGTAAATAAGAGAAAGCTAAATTTCAAAATTTTGTTTGTATGTATAATCTGTATTTTAATTTTTAAGTAGAAAAATGTCTGTGAAGCGCCTGTATTTAATCATTGACAATAATGCTTCTATAATACTGAAACTACCCATACTTTTAAATTAATTAAATTATTTTTATACCATAAGTTTTTAGGTATTAATAATGAATTATTGACTATGTTAAAAGGAATAACTGAAACATTTTTGTTTGTTTACTATTAATATTTTGTGTAGTAAATACATAATGTCAGAATTGCCTAGTTTTTCAATGGCGGGCATTCTCTATAAACTAGAACCATTGACGCATTATGGTTAAAATTATTGTTCTACGTTATTTAGGAATGATTATGTTTGCATTAAATAAGTTTATTCTCAAAGAGTACTTATTTGTAAGCATTAGGAAAATGTTTTAATAAATAAACTTTTATTTTCATGCAAATCTGTAGACTGAATTTTTAGCTATAATTTTATTTTTTAAATAAAAATTCATGTGAAATATACATTAAGAATCTGGTTGATACGTTTTATTTACATTTTTTTGATCCTGATGTTTAATAAATGGTTTAAATGTTTCTGAAAATAATAACTCAAATATTAATGAATTTTTATTTACTGAAACTTTTAATTTATACTGTTACAGTTTTTTAAGTAGTTTTTTGTTAATACCAAAATAAAAAACTGTCAAAGAAAAAATTTTGACATCGTGTCATGCATTGTCAAAATTATCAGCTGGTTTGTTCAATGAGTTTGCAGTGAAATGGATGTATTCAACTGAAAAATTGAAGTGATTCAGAATATGCTTCAATTTTAGGAGAACATCTATTTATTTCATATGTGTTTCTTGCTATGATTTATCAGCACAATTTTTTTCTTCAAATATTTAGGGTATCACTTATTTCTCATTTTTAATGATATTGTCGTGATTACATTTTTCATGTTAATGGAAAATGAATTTATAGTTTGTTTTATCAAATAAATTAGCAAAGTGTATTTTTATATTTTTGGCATTTATTTATATTTTAATTATTAATTAATTCTAACTAGAATTTAGTTTGTTACTAGTAATTAAATATTTTTATTTTATTTATAAATTTTACTTATCATCACGAGTACAATCAAATATATTATTCAATAAGAAAATAAGTGCAAAACATATAAGATCAGACAAATTTTTAATTCTTGTTAAGCTAATTAAATATTTTTTAAAAAAGGTCATATTTATACCTTTTTTTTAATTATTTTCAATGCCCTGTAACAAAATATAAAATTTACTGTCAATACAGTTGGTAAAACAAAATCATGAAAAATTTAAAATAAATTAAGAATCTTTAACTTTGAATTAATTAATTTTGTATAGTTCAAAAAATTAAAATATAAAATTTTTATTGTTTATTATTATTTTTTGCTTCTAAGTCATTGAAATGTTTTTAATAAAATATTTCACACTTATTTGGTTAGTTGCTTATTCTTGTTGCATCATTCATTACATATTTTCTTCATTAATATAATTTCATTAATATCTTAATGAAATTTTGCAGATTGTATTTGGTACTGGGGATTCCATTAAAGCAGTCACAGTAAGTGCTAATTTCGGATTTCTAAGAGCAGCACAATCACAGGTAAATATTTGAAACAATTTCAAAGTCACATTGTATGTTTACTACACAATTGTGATGCCATTATAAGCATTATATATTTCCCAGCTTATAAAATTTCTTGAATTTCATAAAAGTAATTTTTTTTTAATGATACTCAATCCTATTATAATTAAATTAAATCAATGATTTAATTTTTGTCGCATTTTATAAAAACCAAGTATAAATACTTTTCTTAACAATCAATGTAATGGCTAACTTTTTAATTTAATTCAAGTATGTACGGATTAATTCAGTGTTACGACCAATCTAATATCAAAATTTATTTTTAATTTTATTTTTCTTAAAGCTACTTTATTTTTCTAACCTCAAAAATGGTTTAGTAACAGGGATGTATTAAATATTAACACTGATTAGCTTGTTACCATTTTATATCAAATTTAATATTAATAACGCTGCATTGGTTTTAGTTTTGGTTGTATTATTTATCGATAACTCGTTAAATTTTGGATCTCTTCCCATGCTCCTAAGTTTCCGTTAGTGACTATGCATTCACTTGAAATTTGAACTCCTCAGCGTTAGGACTGGAGAATTTAATGTCCGATGGCCCCTAAGTCAGACCGTTGAAAGTTTTACAAAATAGGTAAATAAGAAGGGAGGTCTTAAAAGAAACTGTCTTTGTACAAGAGAGGACTTGATATTTTATTTTGTTGATAAAATATGTTTTTAAATATGTCCATATTTTTGTTAATTTTAAAAATGCTGCCTAATAAAGCAGGATGTTTTTCTTTGTTTGACCATATATCAGCAGTTTCACTGTGTTGTAGTACAACGACAATGTAAAAGAATTTTCACTATACCAATCCTCCATGATAACAATTTTAATTTAGTTTTTTTTATAATAGTTTTACATTTAGTGTTGAATTTTAGATTAGTTGTTGTTTATTGTTGTCAGATTTGTAGTTAAGAATACTTTTTTTTCATTACAATATTTTTGTTGTAAAAATTTAAACAAGTTGATCAATGAAAATTTATTTTTATTTGCACTCTTTCAACTATATTAAGTTTCACAGCAACGTAATATCTTTAGAAACAAAGCTATAAACATTTAAGCTATGCAGATTATTCTTTTTAATATCTTTTCAAAATTTCAAACTAAGTCAGATAGAAAGTGTTATTTTTTTCTCTATAATGTTTAAATTTTTTGTTCTGCATTACAATTTTTTAAATGAAGAAATAGGAAAAGGTTCAAGTTTCAAAAGAAATGTTCATTATCTATTTTTTAAATGAATTCTTATTTAATTTATTGTAATTGCCCAGGCCAATGTGTAATATTATTCAGTAAAAATAACAGACCCCTGACATGGAGATAAAATGATTTGTATGAATTGTATAAATGACTTTAAATATAAAAATACTGGCTTTTTTTTTTTTTAAAGGTTATCTTTGTCTTTTTTTTTTAGTTTTTCTTTTTATGATATGATTTAATCATTTTAATGTGATACAATCATAATTTTTACTTTTTATGAAAATAGGCATTTGTGTATAAATATGTTATAAATAATCTTCATAATAGTATTTCTAAGGAAATTAAACTGAAATCAAAATATTTTTAAATAGTTTAAAGAAAATATTTCAAAAAAGAATTGTTGAAAATTTATGGTAAAAACAATCTGAAAATTTACTATTAAGTTATTTTATTATTTATTTTACTATGAGTAGCAAAGTTTTAATTAAATGATGTCATTTTATGAAAAATTTATACCAAAACAATAAGGTAAAGCTTTACTGTGACTTATTATATTTCTTCCTGTGAATAATCTTTAATTGATTTTTTTAAGAGATATCAAATTTTACATATCACTGCATACTAAAGATGTCAACCTACAGAATATGTGTTCAATGCATTCTAATTTATTTTTATTAATTATTTTTATTGTGTTATTAACTAAAATTGTTAAGTGTGTCTCTTATTTTTACAGGGCATAAAGTTTGTTGCTTTCCTCCACGAATCAAGAGCCCTTACTGAATGCAAAGAACTTAAAAATGAAAATAGTTAACACATATGTAAATTATATTTAAATATAATAAAATATATGATTTAATAATGCAAGTTTGTTTTTTTAACTGCTTATTAGTCTGGCAATTGTTTTTCAATTCAAGTGCTTTATTCAAGTGTTAATCGTTTTAAACAAATAAATTTAAAAGGAATTACAAAGTGCTTGTGTAATTAATAATGGAAAGAAAGTTTTTAAAGTACCTTAGACCAAGCAAATTGAAATTAAAGGTACTCTGGTAAAAAAAAAAATTTGCCTCTTTTCACATAACTACAAAGTTTCAAAATAAAAAAGTTAAAATAACCTTTTTTTTTTTATTCTAAAATTATTTTAAAGTTAAAAAAAAGAAAAAAAAATACCGAAGAAATATTTTTTCCAACCATTTTATTTCTAAACTGTTTAATCTTTTGTTTATTACCCAAATCTGCCTGCCAAAACTTAGTCTTGAATAAACATTTTGAGGTAGTCAGTAATTTTCTCACAATTTAAAATTATTTATTTCTTGTGTGAAAAAAAATTATGCATGCAAGTATTAATATAATTCATTGACATACAGAGAAAATATGTACATATATAAAAAAATTTAATTTTTTAACAATACTAATTAGCCAATATAGATAAAACTCTTAACAGATTCATTGTGGAAATAAGATTTTTTCGTATACCAAACTATCAAATTTGGTAGCTGGATGAGATTCGTTTGTTAATGCACTAACTAAAATTTTATATTTTTTATTGGTGAATCAAATTAAAATGAAGCAAATATTCGTAAATTTTTGAAACATTATTATTAATATTGGTTATATTTGAACTTGAAGATTGTTATAATAAGATATTAAAAAATAATTATTAAATTCTAAAACTATTGCTAAATGTTTTGGTAAAGCCATTTTCATATAATTCTTTATCTACAAAATAATAAAACATAATTTTCTTCTAAAAGCTTCGCTAGTATTTAGACTAGAATTATGTATCAACCCCTTTTCATTTTAATTAAGGGTCATTCCATATTTGCTCAAAAAGTGCTAGTTTTAGAAAACGAATTATGAATAACCGCTAAAAAAATTGCACTTTTTTCGTTTTAGCTGAATCGCAAATACTTAGTGCGATAAAAATATTTTTATTTATTTATATTTTAATAAAGTCAATAGGGTCATTCCATTTTTTCTCAAAAAGTGCAAGTTTTAGGAAACGAATTATGAATAACTGCTAAAAAATTTCACTTTTCCCATTTTAGTTGGATCATAAATACTCATTGGGATAAATTATTTTAACTTTTTTATATGTTTCAATAAACGAAGTCAAGGTTATCAGACTTTTCCTCAAACAGTGCTATTTTTGGAAAACGTATTATGAATAACCGCTTAAAAATAATACTTTTTTTCATTTCAATTGTATCATAAATACTCACTGGGAAAATATTGTTTTTATTCATTTATATTTTAATATGGATTTATTTATTTATATTTTAACAAACTATCTGGAAATGTTATGTTAGTCGATAAAGAATGAGGCTTTATTCATTGTAGATTAATGTATGTAAATGTTAATCACTCTAAATATGGCTGTACTTATATTTGGTAATTAATAACTTCATGAGTTATACTTGATTAATTTTCAAACTTTTTCTTTTCCATTCGCAAACCACTCAGGGATTTGCCTCAATATGGATCCGATAACCTCAAGGTATGCAACGTTTCTTGATCACTTTTAAAACGAATTAGTGAGTCTAATTATGTCATTCAAGAAAATTGTTTATTTTTTTACCCACTCCCTGAAGGAATCGGTGAAAAAGCAAGGCTTTTAGAAGACCGTTCCAAACAGAGCAGGACATTTAGTACGGTAGCCTAACGAAAGAAGCCATTATTTTGCAGGAAAACAAGCAAAAGAAATCTTTATTTCTCATTATTACCCAGTTGGTTAATACTTAGTTAATCTTATTGTCTAAGATTATAATGAATACATAATATTGTCTAAATTTGGGTCAATTTATCAAATTTAGGCTCTAGTGCCATTAAACTCTACATTTGATTGAATCCTTTATCAACAAAATTATAGTCTTTACAAAGACTTATAATTAATCCCTTTCTGAAAAGATCCTCTTGGGGAAAATTGATGGAAATAAGCTTGAATGCTTTTTTCCCCCTTAGATTCATCCCAAAGGTAACTACTGATAACCGGTTAAAAAAATTTTTTTTTTCAGATTTAATGCTGTTGTTTAATTTTATCATTGATATATTAAGTTCCTCTTATAGTATTATTATTAAAGTGAGTTATGTATATATCACGAGATAAAGGTGGGATATTTAGAATGGGGAATTTTTTTTGCGTTATAAACCCCATTGGAATAATCATGTATAAATGTTTAAACTTATCTTGTTTTCTAATTAAATGATTTTAATTGCAAGAAATTGTTCCTAGAAATGTGTAAATTACTGCCTTCAAAAGACATTTCTAAGTTAACATTTAAAATTATTGATATTGATAGTGAAAAAAATTCTAATTTGCAATTCTAAAAATAAAATTCTTATGATTCTTTAAGGAAAAACTTTCTTTTTTCAATATCATTGGTGTGGAGCTCCTGAAGATCTTAGAAATACGCGTTACTGGGTAAAGGTTAGAACTCTGCAAACCCTTACGACAAAAATGAGCAAAATCTAAGTTAATGAGGGGGAGGGGGTTGAAGACTTAGTAGTATGTGACCTTCATTTTTCTTTGCTTGTTAACTATGAAAAATTAACTTTAATTATATTTTATACCGATGTTGAGCAGCCGACTATGAACACCTAACTTCGTGACTTTCTAAGTTTAAACCTAACCAAGAAGACAAGGAAATTTCTGGATCAAGCACTGGGACAAACTAGCCTTCTTGGAAGATTTTTTGATGTAACTTACCCGCGTTTGTGTTACATGGAGAGGAAAACCCCGAAAACTTCCCATGGTTAGCTCGATGGCAAGGGAATTCTAACCCATGATCTATCTCTGAGGATATTTTGCTTCAGCACTGTGATCGGTGCGAGTCGAGAGAAAAACTCGTCTCCATTAGCCACCGCTAAGATTCGAACCTGGGACACTTCATTGGGAGCTGAACTCACTATTCGTTGGCTCTTACATTATGATTGAAAAAAAAAACACAAAATACTGTCTATGAACATGATATGTATGAACTTCATTAAAGTTTAAAAAAGGAATATAGAAAGTTCTATGGAAAACTTGGCAACAGTGATAATTTTTCACTCCGTCATATTTGGTGTAGACTCGAAACATGCGCAAAATCTCTTCTATCTTTTCAAAATCAACCGTCAACGAATCAAATTGCATCTGGCTCCAGTCACCCTAATTTTTCAAGTTTCATTATTATCAATAGTATCCATAAAATCTATATTTAGCAAGGTTTTCCATATTATCATCGATTTTCTTACATCAACTAAGTAATCGAGAATCTAAGTAATTTTTGATCGACAAACTGAGCATAAGCAATTTATTTCCGGACAGCTACATTGAGAAGGTAAATAATTACCCCACTTTCATAGTGATTAAGCAGACCGAAAAAATCTAGTCTATAAAACAAATAAAACACAAACTTGAATTTGATTTGGTCTTAAGAGATTTTGGAGTAACTTTATGTGCAGTGCCATTATGATATTGTAATTATAATGTCAAATTGATTTGATGTGGTTTATTGTAATTCTTTTTATTTTAGGTTTTCGTTAAACCTGAAATATGACAACCTATTAATTAACTTTTAGACAGTTTATTTAATTGCTATGACAATTTTAGGTAAAATTAGGACTTTAGACTATTTATGAACAATTGGTTTAAAGGCTCAAAACAATGGAGAACAAAATGTTATTTTTTTGGCAAATTTCGCTGGGGAGCAATTTTTTAAATTTTTTTCTTCCGGTTAGATGAGATTTTTTAAAACAAATCTTGAATACTTTTGTTTCGTATATTTCAAATCAGCCGTCGGTTTCTGTTTTCAATTTACAGTTTTTTTTAATGGCAAACATTGTCGAGATGTACAAGTTTAAAAACGTTATACACAACAGGAGGTCGCAAAAAAGTAGTAACAAACTTCTAGGAATTAGAGCACATCATTAGGATTAAAAATGGTACAGGGACCTATGCAGGAAATGTCGTCATACGGTACGAGGGGCGTTTCCCCTTTATGGACTGTTTCTTCATTTGCTTCTGAACAGTTGGTGATAGGCAAGTGCCTCTAGCCGTGTACGACGATATTTCCGAGCAAAGGTTCTTATACAATTTTAACTCTGATCATGTACCCTAACTCCTCTTGAAGCTGGTCGCAACATTTACGCAAACCCCCTGCTTATATCACATTCTTGCACATTGCGACAAAAAATAAGCAAAAAAGGTCATTAAAAAATCTTTAGCTTTAGGTGCAAAACTAATTTCAGATTTGAAATCCCCACATCCGAATCAGATAAGATTAAATATTTGTATAAATGCAACAAAAAATTCGTTCCCCAGTGTTTTTCAATAATATTATAATCTTCCACAGTCAAAACATTTTGAATGGCTTAAACAAATCAAATATAAAACAATTAATAAAATTAATAATAACTGGTGATTAAACGAATCTTTTTTTAAAAAAAAATTAATAAAGAATATTATATAAGAATATTATATCTAAATTATCTTAAAATTTTTCTGAAAATTATTTTGATTTCATGTATTTTTAAACCACACGTAAAAGGGGAAAAAATAATGGATTGCAGGGCAAATAAAAATAGGGAATGAAATTATGCTGAAATTTGAGATAACAAAACTTATTTTATGTGTTGCATTTGAGATAAGAAAGAAAGCTGTTGAACGTACTTAAAAAGAAACTGTTTTAGTGAGATAATTATGATGAATAATAATAATGATGTAAATAAAAACATACGATTCATTAATATACGACTTTTCTCTTTTTTTATTCTATTGCTTATATATTTTTATGTCATAATTATTTTGGGAAATTAATTCTAAAACCTTCGCTGACGAACTACCACGATTGCTACTAATTTTATAAAAATATTGTTACATTAAGAATAATAGTTATCTGCGAAACTATTTTATTGTGTTTTACTTATTTGGTTCCCGATTTTTTAATGTTTAAATAATATTTAAATTTTTTATGTTTAATAATGTTTAAACCTAACCATTTAGATCGGTTAGGATTGCAACCCTGGATTGCAACGATTTTTTTTTTAAAATCCCTTTTTAATTCGTCGCTAAAAGAATCACGCTTTTTCGCCAAAGTGATTACTTTCTAATATTGCGAAAAATAATTCTCAAAAATGCGTTACTGTTTTGTATTCGTAATTGCGTATAAAGTGAATGGGCGCAGTTTCAAATGCAGCGCCTTATTGCAGAAATAAATATGAATTACTTACCTTTTAATTATTATCAAACAGCTAAGAAATTCTATACTTTTTTAAGTATGGATGTTTTTAGATAAGGTTGCTTAACAATAAAAAAACAGTTTTTAGTTTTTAAATCTCTGATATGGAATATTGATAATAAAAATTGAAAAGCGTAATAGGAGCAGAGAAGAATACTAAGAAAGGATGAGCAATAAACTTTACAAACCATTCATCAAACCTTAAAAAGGGATAAAGAAGTGCTCTACAGGTTAAAAATATCTATTTAACTATTATAATTTTATTCTGATGACAACCAAAGAAATCTGAATTTTTATTGTTAATCATTAACGGAACAATGTCGACATATAAGCGGTATGGTACTCTTACTAGATATATTGGCCCGTATATGGCGGCAAATTTTTTTTTACTCTTATTGTTATCTTAATTATAATTGATTATGGAATTGCAATTTATTATGTAATGATAATTAATTACATAAATACATTTAATTGCATAATTGCACCGGTGGGGAAGAAAGTTCGAAACTTTTCCTAAGCATTAACAGTTACTTAAGGATTCTATCATACGATATTTCTGATCAATAAGAGTACACCGACAACAGAGAGAAACGGTTTCTGACCATTACCTTATTATTTTATATAGAGATCTGGTTATGTGTAATTAAGGATAACTTTAATAATTAAACGGTGAAAGATAAGAATTCTAATAACGGCAGTTGTTGAAGTAATAATTAAATGGTAAAACTTAAGTAAGCAGCGGTTTTGATTTATAACACCGGAGAACTGATTTTTGTCGCATTTGTACACTGAACGCTTGCCTTCCGATGAGATTCCCGGGTTCGAATCCCAGCGATGGCTGGTCGTAACGAATATCTTATCCGGAATATATTATATTATAAGCTCTCCAGACTGACCGTTGAAGGATTTCGTGGTTTTCTTCTCCATGTAACACAAATGCTGGTTATCTCCATTAAAAAGTTTTCCACGAAAGCAAATCAAGAGGTTCTGATACTTAATAAAGAAGCTTCCTTGTCTCCTGGATTTTGTTCAAAATTATAAGGTTGCGGAGTTGAGCGTAAGTAATCGTAAACTCAATGTTGGGTTGGTTGTCCAATGATGGTTGTATATACCGTAAACCGGGGCGAGTCTACCCATTTTTTCAGTTTGTCAACTTTCAAGTGGTCAAACTTTTGTAAATATTAAAGAAAAAAGGCTTTTAATAGGTGTTTCGGAATCGCTATTTATCCCTCTTTAAAGCTGTGAAATCGATTTTAGAAAATATTAGTAGTTACGCTGTTACTGTATATTTTTATAGAACTGCTGACAAATCTCTCGTATGGGGCGAGTCTACCCATTCTACTAAAATGAATGTTAACATTGTAAATAATCAAATTTTACTATTAAATTGTTATTTTAGTTACTATATAGGATATTTATGAAGTAAAATTNTTTAATGAGCTTTAATAATCAGGGCTCCTCCTGATATCTCCGTTTACATTATCAGGGATGGATAACGAAGATTTTGCTTCATGTTGACAGCCCATTTGTTGCGATATGATATTTGTCCAGTTCTGACACCTAGGGACCGATCACAAATTAAAAGTTACCAGTTTTGAAGACTTAAGACTCCAAGAAAAGATTTCAAGAAAAAAGTGTGGACAAATAAATAAACCTTAAATAGATAAAAAGAAATCTCGTTAGTAATAATATGAATTTAATAATTTATTTTTTTCATCCGTTAAGCTAGAATCAAATTAGATATTTTTGAAAAAAAAATTAATTAAGGATTAATTAATAAGGATAACTTACGGAAAAGATCTTTTAATTAATTAATCATACTATTTGATCAATTAATTTGGACTCTTAACCCGATTTTTATAATTGAAGTGGTACAAAAGGTGGTTTTATGAAAAAAGTGGTATTTACCTAAAGTGGTATGTTATTCACCTCTAATATCAACTGTTTGTTACCATTTCATTTCGAAATGTCCCTCCATCTTATAGTTCTAGATATAGTGATAGAAACTTAAACCACTAATAAA
The DNA here is from genome assembly GCF_043381705.1 of Parasteatoda tepidariorum. Lineage (NCBI taxonomy): Eukaryota > Metazoa > Arthropoda > Arachnida > Araneae > Theridiidae > Parasteatoda > Parasteatoda tepidariorum. The sequence continues at coordinate 31,565,831 of NC_092208.1, forward strand.
TTATGGTGGAAGGAAATCTTTTAATTCTCCTAGATAAAAGACATTCAAACTACTACAGCGCCATCTTCCTTAGAGTCTGAACTAAGTCCTCCGTCGGTAAAAAAAATTTCATTTGCAATTTAAAATAGTGAAAATTAATTAAAACTAAAATGGGTAGACTCGCCCCGGTTTACGGTATATATATAATGAAGTAATCGATCTTGCCTAATTTAGGTGTGGGGATTAGAAATCTGAAATTAGTTTCGTTCCTAAAGCTATAGATTTATTAAATTTTTTTTTATAAATTTACCATACCTACCAACCATTTTTATAATTATAGTAGCTTCCATTTTAAAGATTGAGAAAGTGAATTCCGGCTTGAGTGGGCACACTGCATGATAAAATTTTATGAATTAAAAGGTTACAAATACAGTGCATTCGTCCTCCACTGAGGTGAACCAGATTCGAATCCTAGCGATGGCTGGTCTTACGAATTCCGACCACAGCGCTGACATAAAATATCCTCAGTGGTAGACGGATCATGTGTTAGAGTCCCCTTGCCGTGTATAGATAAGAAAGCTAACGATATTTGTATAATAAAAATTTGAATTGTATACGAAATTTTTGTTAAGAATAAAAAAGTTTCAAAATAACAAAAATACATCAAATACTGTATTATTCGAATTTAAAGGAGCACTATAGAAATTTTCTAAGTATTTTAAGATATTTACGTAACACAAGCTGAAACAAAAAAAAATCAATGGTACTATTAAACTTGAAAAATTAATCACTTATATAACTCAACCTTTTTACATACATAACTCAGAATGATAAAAAGACTTTTAGTTGTGAATCGATATATTAATATTTTTTTCCAATTTCAATCACTTTATTTGTATTTATTTTATGTTATTTTAGATATTGTTCATTGTACTAAGGTACACAAATTAAAATAAATAACTTAACAAAAAGCAATATTCATATAACTTTTAAGAACATTTTTTCAAGACGTTAAATTTTTTTCTTATAAAAAAAATTGACATTTGATAAACAGCTGAAACTGAAAGTACACCAAAAGGATGTTATATTAATTAAATAAAAAACAGAAAAATCAACGTTACGTTATCTTTATGTTATTTTATTAAAAATATTTAAAATGACATTAAAATACATGAAAAACTGAATTATTCGAATTTAGCAGAGCATTCTATGAATTTTGTAATGGTGTGGTTAAGATATTAACGTAAGCATTAATTGAAACAAAAAATGAATTGTACTAATTAATTTAAACCAATAAAACTACATTTTCACAAATATAACACTGGATGATAGACAACTTTTAGTTAATCAATATATTTAACTTTTTTTGCCAATTTCAACCACATTCTTTGTATTTGCTTTACGTTAGTTTAAATTTTGTTAAACATTTTACTAAAGTACACAAATAACATTAATTACATATAGAAAATCAATTTTCATAGAACTTTTAAAAGGTATTTTCAAGACGTTAAATTTTATTCTTAAGAAAATTGACATTATATAAATTTGATGGACATTTAGTTAAACAGAAAGCGCACAATAAGGATGCTATGTTGATTAAATTATAAACAAAAAAATCAACGTGTTTTTTATGTTATTTGATGAAAATATTCAAAGTAAATTAAAAATACATTAAAATCCGAATTATTCGAATTTAAGGGAGCATTATATGAATTTTATAATCGTGTGGTTAGGATATTAATGTAAGCACTAGTCGAAACAAAAAAAAAAAAGAATAGTGCTTAACTTAAGAAACCAATAAAACTGCATTTTCGCACAATAATGGAAAACTTTTAGTTTAAAATCAATACATTTAATTTTTTTTACCAATTTCAACCACTTTTTTTGTATGTGTTTTGCATTATTTTAAGTTTTGTACACTTTACTAAAGCACACAAATTACTCATAGAAAAGCAATATTCATAGAACTTTTAAAAACGTTTTTTAAAGACGTTAAATTTTATTCTTATAATAAAAAGTTGACATTTGATAAACAGGTTAAACTGAAAGTACACAAAAAGGATGTTATGTTAATTAAATAAAAAAAAAAGAAGGTTAAAAATTTCTTTTCCTTTCATTTGATGAATAAGCGGAACTGCGTTAATGGAAAAATTACTTGAAAAGATGACTTTTATGTATTTTATTTTTTGTTAACAATTTGAAGTGGTGCTCATAACTTAATATACTCAAGTGCAACTTCAGAAAAATAAAATAGAATTTTCTAAAGAGGAACGGCTTTAAAATCTTACAAGCTCGATATTATTGGAATGAAATATTTTACTAATTGATTAGTTAAACAAATCATCTTTAATAAAACTAACAGCACTTCAAAGCGAGCATTAATTTATAATTTTAAATCATACGAAATAGCGGTTCTAATTATTTTCATATGTAAAATGCAGATAATAATCACGTATTTTCATTATCAAGATTTAATTTTATACGCTTTTGTGAGATGAGTTAAGAGGCTCTTCATTATTTCTAAAGGTGTTTTAAATATAAATAAAAAGCTCGTTGCAGTAATTCTAAAACATGAAACGTGTTTCTGGAAAATGTTTAACTTTACTCCAGATAAATCAGTTAAATTTTGACATCTTTAAAATTTGCCACAGCTCCGATGGTTTTCTTTTTTTTTCTTTTTTTTTCCGGTTTTTCTTTTTTTTTTCTTTAAATGGTGGGCTCTTGGGATGTATTGTCCCATTGGCCAGGAGTGCCAGAACTGCTGCTCTCTTCTCGTTACCCAGTAGGCACCTGCGGCGAAGCCACGGCGGTGGAGCAGCGTCGCCCACGTCACACAACCGCAAACCCGTTTATAGGGCGGGTCACATTCACACAATCACACACAAAGGAGAAAGGACATAGAACACAGAAAGAAAGAAACATTCATGCCCTGAGTGGGATTTGAACCCGCAACCATCGGCTCCGCAGTTAATAATAGCATAACTTAACTAATAGTTTGTATTAATTTGTAAAATTGAAGTTTAAAATCAACCCTTTAAACCTTTAAAATTAGCACTGAGTATATGAAAATTCCATTATTAGAATAGAAATTATTCATGGTGATATCTCTGCTTTGTTCTTAGTATAAAATTAAGCTTTCATCACTTTACAGAATTCACACACATTGCTGCAATTAAAATAACTGGTTTATTCGCGCACGTGTTTTTTTTAAAGGTTGCAATATTTTTTTTATTAAGTCATTAGATAATTTATAAAAATAATTAAAGTTTAGGATAAGACAAACGACTAATTTTAATTGTTATTATAATTCATTAAGAACTATATTCAATAATACTTTAATAAAGTATATGTATATAAAGTATATGTATATAAAGTATATATATATATAAAGTATATGTATAAAAGTATATAATGATACTCTTTCATTTTTTTTAAATGAAAAACATTTAATGTTTCATTTTCCTACTTTGGGAAATTTATTTTATCTTTTAATAATCACTCTCAACATTGTTTTTATTCATATAAAAGTCTGTAGTAACGGTTTCGTAGAAGAATCCTAACAAACTGATAAAATAATAACTGCCATCGTAATTTTTAATGGGAAATACGTTTATAAAACTGATATAAAGGTATGATAAAAGCTCACGTTTTCGAATTTATTGCCATTTAGGCAAGTGAATGACCTGAGAATTTTTTATAATCAATATTATTTTAAAATTAAAATATAAAAATGACTCTTTACCATAGCAAATTTTGTTTTAAATGTTATTTCATTTTCAGTTTAGTTATTCTTATTTCTTGCTATGAGCATTTTGAAAAATCTGATTCTTTCATAAGAAATGAAGTGGATGATTTTGAGGAATGGTTGAGAGACAAAACTGAAAATCATGAAATTATCAGAGCTGATGATTCGTACAAAGAATTCAATCAAAATTTTAAACATCAATCAAACAGCCATGTTATTGAAACCCCTACCAAAGAACACAATGGATTTTCTTTTGATCAAAATCCTTTACACAGAAATGAACATTTTGGACTTTCTCAAGATCAAAATCTGTTACCAGTTAATGAACATTCTGAAATTTCTCAAGATCGACATCAATTATTCGTTAAAGAAAACTCTGGTTTATCTCAAGATCAGAATATCTTATCCACGAATGAGCAGTCTGGATTTCCTCAACATTCTGGTTTATATAATGCTTTTGAAAAATTCTCTAATGATAAAAGATTTCCAACTGATACTTCCAAAAGCTCTTTTTCAAGTCAGAATGCAAATTCTGAACAAGACTTAAAGGCTTCTGGCATTTTTTCTTCAGAAAATAAAAATTCTGATTCTGGAGAAGAGATATTTTACTACAGGCGAGGTAAAGCAGACGCAGACGATCCTCTAAAAGAACTTTTCAAAGTTTTAACACAACAGAAAGTGGGTGACAAAGCCAAGCGTGTTCCAAGACATATAACGGAGAGACACGAAACTGGTCAAACTATTGCTGACAATCACGTTGGTAGTTGTCCGATATCAAGTGTGCCTCGAGATGACAAATTGTGCACAAAAGGATCCAAATACATCGTGGGACAGTTCAACAGTTCTAAATATGCTGAAAAACTTTACGGGGAAATGTTACGCAAAATACCCCATTCTGACGAATTCATGTGTTCTTATACCACTTATGGCAGTGTAAATGAGCGCGCGATTTGTCCATATGTGTTGAATATATCAGAAAGAAATCCTGACCGGTTGCCTGAGAGACTGTTCTTTGCAAAGTGTTCTTGTCAAATGTCCCGAAGTGGTAATTTTCACCAAACAGTCTGCATTGAGTTAAAGGTTAAAGTCCCTGTTTTGTGGCGAATGGAATGCCAAGAGAATTCTTTCAAATATCAGGAGGGATGGGACGAAATCGTTGTTGCTTGCGTTCCTAGTCACTTCACGATGGCAAATTCGAGGTTGGCCAATAATATAAACATGAACGGGCCACAAATGTAGTTTAATAATACAGTGCAATCTGTTCAGAAAGTTTTTTCCGTTTAAAATTCTCATCACCGTTTTCTCTACTACTTCTACCATAAGAAGAAATAAAGTTTTAAGAAATTTTGCCTCGTTTGTTCCCGATTAAACTGAGTGAAACCTATTCGAAACTGGTGATAGTATCAGCTATCTGTTTATCGAATAACAGAAGCAATGTTATTATTTGTGTTCTGTAGTGTTTTCAACAGCAAAAAAGTTAACAATTTTTCACGTTGCATTGAAAAAACGTTGATAATTTCTTCTTAAATTTTTTATATTAGTTTTTACTCATAATTTTACAGTAAATTTTTATTTGAATACTCAGTACATTTGTTTCCAATTATTAAATAAAATATGATTATATTTCCAAATGATTTTATTTATTTATGCATCATTTTGTAAAGGTATTTCCGTTTCTTCGGTTAAAAATTATTCCTGATAACACTAGGAAACAATTTTTTTTCTTGTTGCATTAGAATTATGAACTGATCTTAGATATTTTCGCACCGCTAATTTTAAATCAGCAATCAGCTTCTTTTTACAAGCTATAATTTTTATGCAGTTTAATAGTATATTCTTAACCAGAATTTTTAAAATTCCCTCGAACAAATGCTGTCCCCACTTCTCTGCTGCGTAATGCGTGGAAGGAAGAAGGTGACAATACATTGCAGTTTATGTGATATGTTGAGGTCGCATGTTTTTTGTCTTAAGTGTTATTTTCGAAGGAGCAGACAAATGCATGCATACGTATAGATAGATATACATGCTCTCTATAAACTTGCACATTATTCAGACAAAAATAAAGTAAACTGAAAATACCATTTTGAAAAATATAACAAGAAGATTCAGAATTGAAATCTCAAAAACTAAATTAGGTAACATTAAGTACTTGTTTAAATACAAGAATATGTTTGTACGACCGTGTAATACTCAATCAAGTGATTTGATTGATACATTTCATAGTTTTTTATTTTTATTTTATGAAGCAATTTCAATGATTTGAGAGTTACCTCTTAAATAAAATAATTTGTGATTGTTAAGGATTTGATAAATAACGATATCAGGCACCACAAAATTCTTTTCTGCATTAAAATAATACCCATATTTTGTCAAATTCACAATTTTAATTAACAAATTAGGGAATGTGACTCAATTTAAACATGTTGTCCTAAATCGGAAGCGCAATTTAAAGGTGGAACTTCTTATTACTTTTTTTATATTATATATTATGAATACTACTTATTGGCTTTTTGTTATATTCAAAATCTCTTGCACCGAGTTATAAGAGTTATTTATTCAAAACTGATTTAATGCCAAAACGTTTTTATAACCGCAGATTTTATACAAATTCTTAAAATACATAACAAAGACTTGAAATATGAATAACAATATTATTTCCTAAGACCACCATAGTTGTACATGCCTGCCTAGGATGAGTTAGGAAACTTTATATAGTGCTCACCACAATGACACAGCATAACATACTTATTTCGAATTCCAATGGTACAAAAAGTTGCAATTTAGAAAATATGCCCCCCCCCGATGACCTTGTCCTTGACCCCGATGACCCTGTCGATGATCAGACATTTTAACTTTACTTGTTTCTTAATTTGCTATACTATAGAAGGTTTGAAGTGAATGGAATGAATGTGATGATGTGTCATTGCAACGACGATTATATAAAGCTTTCTGAAACTCCTTTCAATGCGAGGAGTGACTGTGGTGGTTTGGGCATCCTTCTACGAATCCATAGGTACATGGTTCGAATTCTGCCGGCAACCAACGAACATCTCTATCACATAATTCTCCATCCTCATGCATTCCACTCAAAAATGAGTATAAGCTGTTTTAATTTTGAATGCAGGGCAATTTCAAATTCTCCTATTATTTGTTTCGGAGTTATTTTGACACATTTTTGCACAATTTTGAGAAACCCATTTTTAAAGTGTAGATTAAAAGTTATTATGGGTGTTCGTAATTCTAATTTGGACACTGTATATTTGACCAAGATCCATAACAGAGATTTTAGGTAACGTATAAATTTCAATTTTTGTTGTACGTTTATTAACAACACATAATTTATTTATAAGGAATATTATAAGCTATGCATAGAAAAATTTTATGATTTAATTTTAACTCACATCGGGATAATATCTTCGTTGTTTCTTTTTTTTAATTCATTTATATAAGATTTTGACTTTCTTGTACATTTATTTACATTTTTAAAAGGTATTATAAGCCTAAGGGAATAAGATATCACTTACTTTTATAATTTTGTTCTTTAACAACTATTATTCTCTAGTGTCCTCGAGTAGGTTGAATTTCTTAGCTATTACACATGGAATTTTTTCACTTCATTTAATTATAGTTTTATCGGCAAAACGTTTCTGCAGCGAAAAAAAGTTCTTCGTAGCTCCCTAGTTTCCTTATATACCTGAAAAATTAATTATTTCTAAAGTTTATTTAAATTTTGTTAATATTTTATTCATGTCTTGTGATTTCAATATTATGTATTGAAATGAAAAGGTACTTCTTACTAGAAAATTACAATTTGTCAGCTTAAATTCTTGACATTAAGCAAAATTTTGCTGTTGATTTGGAATTGACAAAATTAAATAATTATTTATTTTGGTGCCCTTTTGAAAGATTCTTCAGTTTTTCACAAATAATTTTATAGCTCATTAAAAGTGGGAAAGGTATTACAGCGAATATCAACATTTTTGCCAGTATCTTTTGGAAAGTGCAAGTCTTTTTTCGCTGATGAGAAAATTGCAACCAACTCCAACTGCAACAAGAATTTTATTTGTTAGGTATTAAAAACTTCTTAGTATTATTTTGGAGTTCTTCTTTTTTCTTTTAATAGTAACTATTTCGTGCTATAGTATTTATTTTGTTTAAAATCAATTAAAAACTTTCGTTAATGATAGTGGAAAACTTCTGTTCCATGGCTAATAGGAAAAACAATTTTGGATGAAAAGCACTTTGAGAGTTACTATCGTAAATCGCTGTTCCAATGTTTTTATTTTTATTTATATTTTTACTTTTAATGTAAATTTTTTAAAAAAATATTGTTAATTAAATTTTTTTATATAATTGAAAAATATTGCTTATCAGTGCAAATGTTATTTTACTTCATGATCGTAAAAAGAAGTATCTATTGCTTCTGTTACGCAGATAAAACACCTTTTCGTTTGAAACTCGTTTAGATATTTGTCATTAAAAAGCTCACACGTGTGTGCCGCGTTTAAGTTCGTGCGCGTTTTCGCAGTTCATATGCAGTTTGAGCACATATGTGCTGTGTTTAAGTTCGTACATGTTTTCGCAGCTCGTATGCAGTTTGAACACATATGTACTGTGTTTAAGTTCGTTCATGTTTTCGCAGCTCGTATGCAGTACGAACACATATGTGCTGTGTTTAAGTTCGTGTACGTTTTCGCAGCTCGTATTCAGTTTGAACACATATGTGCTGTGTTTAAGTTCGTGCACGTTTTCGCAGCTCGTATGCAGTTTGAACTCATATGTGCTGTGTTTAAGTTCGTATGCGTTTTCGCAGTTCACAAATAGTTTGAATAAGTGTGCAGTGTTCAAGGTCGTATACGAGAAATTTCCATGACATTTTGCATCACAATAGCTCGAATTGTAAATGGAAAACACAGAATTTTTGTACTTGTAGGAATACAAATTAGTGACATGGTTATAATAATATTTCATTATTTATTTCAAGTATTTACAACGTAAAGGAATATTTCCATGACATCTTACATCACAATAGCTCGAAATATAAAGAGGAAACATAGAATTTTTGTACTTGTAGGAATACAAATTAATGACACGATTATAATAATATTTCATTATTTGTTTCAAGTGTTTACAACGCAAAAGAATATTTCCATGACATCTTGCATTACAATAGCTCGAATTGTAAATGGAAAACATAGAATTTTCGCACTTGTAGGAATACAAATTAATGACACTTATAATAATATTTTATTATCTGTTTCAAGTGTTTACAACGTAAAGGAATATTTCCATGACATCTTACATCACAATAGCTCAAAATGTAAATGGGAAATATAGAATTTTCGTACTTGTAGGACTACAAATTAATGCCACGGTTATAATAATATTTCATTATTTGTTTCAAGTATTTACAACGTAAAAGAACATATAATGACATCTTTCATCACAATAGCTCGAAATATAAAGAGGAAACATAGAATTTTTGTACTTGTAGGAATACAAATTAATGACATGATTATAAAAATATTTTATTATTTGTTTCAAGTGTTTACAACGTAAAGGAATATTTCCATGACATCTTACATCACAGTAGCTCAAAATGTAAATGGGAAGCATAGAATTTTTGTACTTGTAGGAATACAAATTAACGACACCATTTTAATAACTTTTTATTATTTGTTTCAAGTGTTTACAACGTAAAGGAATATTTCCATGACATCTTACATCACAATAGCTCGAAATATAAATGGGAAATCTAGAATTTTCGTACTTGTAGGACTACAAATTAATGACACGGTTATAATAATATTTCATTATTTGTTTCAAGTATTTACAACGTAAAAGTACATTTAATGACATCTTTCATCGCAATAGCTCGAAATATAAATGGGAAATCTAGAATTTTCGTACTTGTAGGACTACAAATTAATGACACGGTTATAATAATATTTTATTATTTGTTTCAAGTATTTACAACGTAAAAGAACATTTAATGACATCTTTCATCACAATAGCTCGAAATATAAAGAGGAAACATAGAATTTTTGTACTTGTAGGAATACAAATTAATGACACGATTATAGTAATATTTTATTATTTGTTTCAAGTGTTTGCAGCGTAAAATAATATTTAATAATATATTGCATCACAATAGCTTGAAATGTAAATGGGAAACATAAAATTTGTGAGAAATGTTCTTCGAATATCAAACGCATCCTTATAACCGCAAGTAGTGTCACGTTTCTGTATCTCAAAACGAAAGAGATATCTAAAATTGCCTGAAGTACTGGAACTCGATGGAGGCCTTCCGAACTTCTCCCTTCTTTTATTTTTTTTCACCCTAAAACAAAGAAATAAATGAAAGAAATCTCAACAAATATCCCTTTGAAGGAGAAAAATAAAAAGGCAAAATTCGCGTTTTCTCTCTCTTATGCGAAAGGACTTGTATCTCCCTATTTGGAAATCTTTTGCCGTATTCCGAAGAATATCAAGAACTTTATTTTTCAATAACAGGAAAAAACTTTTCTCTTACTATTTCTTTTAGTCCCCAAGAATATTTGTCTCAGAAACCGAAATGGAATATTTATATAAATATATTTTCCTCTGTATTTCTTTATATTGCTGTGGAATCCTAAATATTTAAATAGATATCCATTTCCAAAGCTGCGGATGGCTTGGCATTCTCCTTTGAGCTTGGCGAATTTTCTGAGGATATCTTTAGTAAGATTTTTTGGATTTCGCGTATTTAATATGGATGGAAGAGGGAGAACAATATTATTTACTTATGTTTTATTAATCTTATAAATTTATATTTTGCAGTCGAGCAGTATTTATTGAATATTTTAATTTTTATTTTAACTTGAACTGTTGCATAAAGTAGATTTCATTTTATTATTTCGCTTTAAACGGGTACTTTTTTTTTCAAATAGTTTCATTTAAAGAACCCAGCTTCAAGTGCTTTAACTTTAAAAAAAAATTTGTTTACGAAAATTTATGCGCTTATTTATTATTGTTAACATTGTTTCTCTAAATAAATTTAGCTTCAAGCGTTGAAGTTCCTTACTTTAGCCTCTGCCTGTTGAAGCTCTGTCATTTTTGTTTTATTACCACTTTTATATCAACTTGCCTTCGTATATGTCTGCTCGGGTAGAATTTTGCAATCGATTTTAAACTAACTTCCTGACTAGCTACAGACTTCAAATTTAGCACATAGTTCAGAATTGGATGACAATGCATGAAAATGAAGAGAAAAAAGACATAGAAAGTAAAATAAAATTAAAGAAAAATTAATATTTTCGCGATTGTCTTTTGTTGTCGATTCGATTATTTCAAATTAGTGTCACATGTCAGTTGAAAAGTTTTGTGTACAGTGAATGAAAAAATTGAGATTTTGGAAGTGAGTACAAAAAAGAAATCAAAAAATAAAAACAATATTTTAAAAACCACGTTTTTGTAGTGGAGAATAATAATTAAAAAAATTGAGGAACGAAAAACGTGGGGAGCATGAAATACATAACAGTACATATACCCATTCATATACACATTTTCTTACTCATACACATGCACAACCACATACACATCTACATATACATCCACATACACATGCATATTCACAAACATATTCCTCATCTACATTCAGATACAATTACTGATATATATACACATACTCTCATGAGCACACATACTGTTACTGTTATATATTTCATGTGCCCACGTTTTTCGTTTTTTAATTATTATTCTCTACTACAAAAATGTGGTTTTTAAAAATATTATTTTTATTTTTTTAATTGCTAATTTTTATATTTCGCTAAAGAAATCTAATAGCTACATTTATTTTAATTTATATTTCAAAATTCTGTATTTTAAAATTCCCTAACTTTTATTTATGTTAAATTTTTTTCTTTCCTATATTGTATTATTAAAATAATCGACTTCAAATGCTTAAACTTAATATTTTAATTTATATTTATTGAAAATCATTTACTTTCTTTATTTTTAATATTATTGCGCTTAAACAATCTGTCCTCAATTCTTGCATTTATTCTTTCATTTTTTCCTATACTGTTTTAAAGTGATACACAGTTGCGATAATATATAGGATGTGTTTCGTATTCACCACCAATAATTGTTATTTTTAGAACCCATGGCAAAAAGGAAATTAAAAAAATATACTTGTGATGGTTGCAAAATTAATATTTAAACAAGGTGAATAAAAACAGTATCGAAATCAAGTGAATCATAAATAAGAAAGGTGAGGTTAAAAGCATTGAAAACATAAAAACCTGTTTATTTGCTGTTTATTGCTAAAGGAATTAATTATAAAAACCTTCAAGTTTCATCAGGTAATCAAACAGGTTTTAATATTTTTTCGCTACTGATACGATGGACTTCAAAATTGCTTTTGCGTTTTCCTTGCTTAAATACCAAATTGAGAACATTATAAATGTTTTCTTTTTGGACATTATTTTTAACAAGAATCCTAAAAATATATACTAACCTTTTCATTACCCCGGTCCACATACGTGAACCTTTGTTACTTAGCTTCTAAAACACATTGTAAAAAAATTCATACTTTTACCTTCACTGAAACTTTAACTTTCATTTAAACTTTCTGGGGATTCCACAATAGATGCAGGACATGCAAGTTATTTGGGTAAAATTCTACGTAAGCAGAAGTGGTTTTAGGAAAATGACGCTAAAACCACGTGCAAGAAAAAGTAAGTAATTTTAAAAAATATATAACTTAGTTATTCGGAAAATATTTTTTACCCATTGGCAAAATGGGTGTTGTTTCGGGATTGATGGCGTGCACACCTTATTTGGACGTCATCACACTTTTCAACTGTGTTCAAGAGTAATAGTAAACAGTGCGCATGCGTCGTCATTGTATGCGTTGCTATGGAGACCGCTGCTGTTTGATAATTTTTTTAGAATTCTTTTTTTTCCACCTGCGTTCATTTTTATTGCTTTATGCACAATATTAATTTAAAGTATTTTTATGTTCTTTTTATCATTAACTTATTTATAATTACTAGATTCCCGGGGGATTTTAATATAGATATAGTATATAGGTTGAAATTGAAAACAAATCCATCCCATTGGACAAGAAGAAGTCAGTTTTTGCAACCTATGACTTGAATTGTTGTGACGTTTCAGGATAGACCTCAAGTCTATCCTGAAAAGAAAATTAACCAATGGGTAACCAGTGATCACAATTTTTCTCTTTTAATTATTTCATTTAATTATATTTATTTTTCTTTTGACTAAGTAGCGTATGAATCTTTTGAATTTATATTTACTTAATATTTAAAAATAATACTGTAAAGAACAGACAGGTGCACGTATGTGTACCTAGGTGCGTATAGCGAAATTTTAGACGGTGTAGTAGTCAAATGAAATCTCACAGCATTATGAGTATTTATTTTTATATCTAATTAGTAATATTTATGTGTGTATTTAAATTACATAAATTAAATTAATTAATTGTTTTGTATAAAGGTACATGCACATATTTAATAACTTCAACTTTTTGTACCTTTTCTCATAAGTTTGAAATTTTACTTCCAAGTGTTAAATATTTCTTTATAATTAATGCTAGACTATTTTCAATAACTCATAGCATTGTGAGTATTTATTTTTATATCTATTTAGTAATATTTATATGTGTATTTAAATTACATAAATTAAGTTAGTTAATTGTTTTGTATAAAGGTACATGCACATATTTAATAACTTCAACTTTTTGTACCTTTTCTCATAAGTTTGAATTTTACTTCCAAGTGTTAAATACTTCTTTATAATTAATGCTAGACTATTTTCAATAATTTTCAGCTTGCGTGGTTTGCATAGTTAAAACAATTTTGAAACTGATATTCAATTAAGTATTGCATTGTTCTTAAATAATACTTCATATTTTTCAAAGTTTATTTCTTTTTTCAAAATGATTTTTGAATCTATTCATCATTGTATTTAAATGGACCATAATGTATTAATATACATGTTTGTTCCTACTTTAGGAGCAATTTAACATTTGAACTATTTATATTTTAATATTTATATTCTTAGTTATGGCCTGAGGTCTATGTATGTGTAACTAAAATTATTAGCCTCCTGTCGGAACTGTAAAGCATTTTTTTTATTTCATTTCTTTATATTTCATTAGTCAATAAGTTAAGGAACATATTAACAATTATTAATAAATTGTTATATGTTGAGATACTGTTGATATTATTAATTTTTTCAAATATTCATAATATGGTAAGTACATTCAGCAATATATAAATATTGAAAGATGAAGCAAAATTAACAAAATAAGAAGGCAAAACTTAGAAAAAAGCTCTGAATTACACATATGAATTCAGATTAATCTAATAATATATGCACTTATTATTCCATATCAATAAATTTGCTTAAAGTTGGATAATTCATATCGCAACACTCATAAATTCGATTAAATCGAAGCAAAAACATTTCTAATTGTACTGACAAGCAGGTTTTCTAAAGGTTGAACTAATTTATTAAAATTATGAAGAACAAAGTAAAAATATTAAATTAATTGCGAAGAAGTCATAATTAATCTGGCACTAAAATTCTAGGCCTCTTCGGAGAGGAAATAGAAATTACTGTCACTTTCAATTAGTGAATTTTTAAGAGCTAATTTCCGACATTAGAATTCCCTTTGTTACCTGCTGCTCTTGAATATATAATATTATTCATTACTTTTCCTGTGTTTAAGGGCCACACCTTCAGAAAATGTTTTATTTATGTCATAAAGTTGTTATATATTTCTCCCGTCAATTAAATGTACTTTTTCCATTAAATAAACGATTTTGCACTTACATACAACACTACACTGTGAAAGTTTTACGTATTATATGTCTAAGCACTAAAACTCTAAACGAGTTATTATGCATATTACCTACATTGTAAAAAAAATTTAGTTTATCTCAACGCAAAAATGGCATTAACTATTTTACACCAAAGTTGTGTTGTGAAAAACCATACATAACTATCGGTTCTTGATGTTTCACTATACCAGGAGAATGTTCATTAAGATTACTTAGTGTAAAACAGCTACCACCATTGTCGGTATTCAGTAACACTAACGTATAATTACAGTATGCTATGACACAAATAAGAATTTGTAAAGTTATTTTTGTGATACAATATAAAGTAAGAATTATTAAATTAGATAGCATGTATAAATTTATTCTTAAAATAATATCAGTTTGATAATCTGACATACACAAAAAGAATAGTAAGTTAAAAATACCTGAAGAATGTTCTTTTTAGTGTAAAAAAGCTGCCATCATTTTCGGTATTCAGTAACACTAAAATTTATAATTACAGTATGATATGATACAGGTTGGAATCAGTAAAGTTATTTTTATGATGCAATATAAAGGGAGAATCATTAAACTAGATCACATGTATAAATTAATTATTCAAATAACATTAGTTTGTTAATCTAACATACACACTTAGCACGCAGGGATTATTAAGTTACCAGTTAAGAGAACCAGGAGAATTTTCTTTTAGATTACTTCAGTGTTTCCCAAACTTACGACTTTCGTGTACCTTTTTGTGTACCTTCGTAACGCTGTGTAGCACTAATTAAAAAATGAATGTATTTTTTACTATAAAAAAATTTCACAAAGGTTAAAAATCACAACTGGCTGGTGACACCTCTAATTATTAACTGTTCACTCTGCAAAAAATAGCCAATAGAAAAATGCGTAATCATAAATTTTCATGGCTAGCTTTTTTTCGAATAAAAAATTTTGAAATTTTCGTTTGTTGCAAGATATTTTGCATAATTACGCGTACCACCGCTAAACTGTTCCCGTACCCCTGAGGGTACGCGTACCACACTTTGGGAAGCACTGGATTACTTAATCTTAAATAGCTATCAACTGTGTCGGTATTCAGCAACACTAAATTTATGATTACAGTATGATATGATACAAATAAGAATCAGTAAAGTATTTTTTATGATACTATATAAAGTAAGAATCATTAAATTAGATCGCATGTATAAATTAATTTTTAAAATATCATTAGTTTGTTAAACTAATGTGCCCACAGAGAATATTAAGTTGAATTTGACAAGGTTTAACAAAACAGAAGAGAATGGAAATTAAACATAATAAAATTATTAAATACAATCGACAAATTTATGTAAATATTCTTATGAGAACTATGATTTAAAGTACTCATACTGTTGTTCAACGTAGACATTAAAATGTAGTTGCTTAGAATTGTTATATTTTATGTTTTATATTTGATAAATATTTTTTTCAATAATCTATTCTGACAAATAAACGCTAAAATAAGATTAATAATTAATGTTCTTTTGTCAAATAAGAAACGAGTCAGCAAGCATACAATTCTATTTTTTTTTTTAAGTTATTATTAAATTGAAAAATGTTTGTCAAAATTATGATATTTCAGTAGAACGCTCAACACAAAATGTTCTCGAATTGATGATTTTAAATGTTTTGTTTTCGGTGCTCTTTTATGTATTTGGTGGAGGCAATCACGGTATTTCATAACAAGAACGAGCAGAGTTGTTGCCAAAAAATATTCCTTTGATTTTGAATTATAAGAAGTAACTTTTTGAACTAGGATTGTTGATTGAGATCGACTTTATCTTAAAAAGCTGCTCATTTCAGTAAATTTTTCTAGATACATTGTTCTTGTTCTTCTTTAAAAGCAAGTTTGTGGAACATATTTTGTTGCTTGATATTGTTTATATTTGAACAATAATTTAAAAAGTAGGGATGGAAATTTATAAATTTTTGCTATAAAGAATCATTGGGGAAATTTAAGTAAGATTCAATAAATCATGCGTGAAAACTAAAATTTAAGAATTTCTATGAGTTATTTGTGAAAACTTAAGTTTAAGGCACTAATAAATTATTTATTAAAACTAAAGTTCAAGAATTCAATAAAGTTTATGTGGAAACTAAGTTTTAAGGATGAAAGTTACGTATTTAATGGATTGTGCACGGAAATTAAAGCTTAAGGGAGTGATTGGGTTTAGAATGGTTGTTTTAAAAAAATATTTGGTTTATAATTTAGTATGTAAAACATAATTATGTTCTCTTAATTTTTACTCATTAAATGTATTTTTACTCATAATATGTACAAAATGATTCTTTTAAATTTCAAAGATGTTGCTAATTTTTAAAAGAAATAAACTTAAACTATTGTTTTGAAATGTAATAGAATGATATGCTTACCACATGGTGCCAAAAAATTAAACGAAGCACCTGAATAACTTTTGATTTAATGATCAGATTTTCACGCACTGAAGCTTAATCTTTTCTGAATAAACATACCTTTTTTCCCGACGGATTTGGGTTTCTGACCCTCAGAATTTAGAGAGTAGCCGTAATCTGGGAAATATGGTCCCAATACATAAGTCAGACAAAGTTTAGAGTTCTTAATGTTAATTTTATTTTTTACGTATTTCGTCATATCTCGAGAACTTTTTAAGAGAATTGAAAAATTTTTGCACACAATTGCAAAATTAGTTTATCCAAAGACAATTCTATAGAAAAAATATTTTTTAATAATTATTTACAAATTTTTAGTATTTTATTTAATAAATGTCGAAAAACTTTTCAATGGAAAGGTATACAAATGCTTATGTCATTTTAAAGACTGTAATTTTATATGCAAACTAATAAAAAAGGAAACATTTAAATGAAATTGATGTTCCTAAGATCTCGAATTTTAAAAAGTTATATATTTAAAATTCGATTTTGGAGGAACTATTCAACTAATTTCGTTCAAATTTTACATTATAAAATATAATTTAGTTCAAATTTTACATTTTGAATTATCAAATTACATTCCTCAAAATTATTTAAAAATTTGTATACCTTGCAATATAAACATTTTCGACATTTATTTAATAAAGTAAAGAAGAATTATAAAAAAATTTGTTTACTCTTTAAATTGCAAGCAAAAATTTATTTTGGTATTTTTAAAATATAGATAACAGTCCAAAAAACACCTCTGCAAAAGTAAAGATGGTTTGATTCTGACAGACAAACAGGCTGTACTCAGCAGATGGCGTATGCGGATGATTTAGACATCATTGCACGAACTGTTCCTGCATTAAAAGAAGCTTTCCTTTCTTTGGAGCTTGCTGCTAGGGATATGGGACTAATCATCAATACCGATAAGACCAAATACATGCCTGTACTTGCTAAATTAAATTCTAGTGAATCCTATCTGGAGATTGGTTCCCACAGGTTTCAGACTGTTCAGAATTTTACTTACCTTGGTTCAATTGTTACTGCCGACAATAACATAGACAATGAGATTCGGAGTCGTCTAATTTGTTCAAATAAGGCTTTTTATGGTTTAAAACGTTTTTTCAAATCATCTCTTTTATCAAAAAATACAAAACTTTTACTCTATAAAACATTAATTAGGCCAATACTTACCTATGGCTCTGAGACCTGGAACCTAACTCTAGCTGGTGAAAATAAAGTTGCCATTTTTGAGAGAAAAGTTTTGAGGGCCATCCTTGGTGGGATAAAAATAAATAATTCCTGGAGAAGACGATATAATACTGAACTGTATAAAATCTACAGAGAGCCAGATATTGTGAAATTCATTAAAATAAATCGAATGAACTGGGCAGCTCACATTTTCAGAAGGAATGATGACTCAAATTTAAAGAAAATCCTATTACACAAACCCCTAACGAACAGGAAAAGAGGTAGACCCAGGCTGAGATGGCTAGATTTAGTTGAGACTGATTTCCTTACTCTAAAGGAGAAAAACTGGCGAACAAGTGTCAAAAGTAGAGAGAAGTGGATTCGAATTCAAAGGAAGGCACTGGCCCACCCTGGGCTGTCTAGCCAAATATGATGATGATGATGAGATAACAGTCTAATTGTTGTTAAAAAATTGTTAGACTATCAGAAATATATTTGTACTAAAATAAAAATACGCAAAAATATAGACTGAAATTTTTTTCATATATATTAAAAAATTAATCAATTATTGATTTTGTAAATTAAAGACATTTCCGTGATGAATAACTTTTTCTCTTAGATCTAAATAACTGCAAATAAATACAAATTTTTAAAAAAAATTTATTGTTTGGGAGACAGCTGTGTTTGGAGGATTCTACCATTAACTCATGCGTCATAAACCGGTGTACCAGTGATTCATGCTGTATTTCATAGCCTTAAATTATTAAAATGCTAAATATAATATTTGTCACTTAATTCGACCTAAATGAATACAAAATAATGAAAAAAAGTATGAAAAAATATTTTGTTAATTAATTTATGACAGTTAAGAAGATATTGTTCCAATATTATTGAATAAAAGTTTTCAAAACAAAACTAATGTTAGAAACCAGCATTGTAAACTTAATAACTCTGATTATAAAAGACACCGGTGTTTTATGCTGTATTTCATAACCAAAAATTATTAAAATGCTAAACATAATATTTGTCACTTAATTCGACCTAAATTAATACAAAACAATGAAAAAAAGATTTTGTTAATTGATTTATGACAGTTAAGAAAATATTGTTCCGATATTATTGAATAAAAGTTTTCAAAACAAAATTAATTCCTGCATTGTAAATTTAATAACTCTGAGTGATTCATTTTCTAAATCGGGTGTGTTTGGATTGTATAATATCTGTTGTCCTTTAGGGCATGAATGTTGATTTCGTCGGAAAAATTGAATGTATTATAGATGTCGACGAAAAAGTCACTTTGTTAAGGACTCTTCAAACAACTTTGCTAAAGGCGGATTGAAATAGAAGGCCAGGGAAAAGATGGGATATATATTATTTTCTATCGATTCGACTTGGAAGGTTCTTATATTTTTAGCATTAAAATAGAGTCAAATTTAGAACTTGATATGTTTTGTATGGTAGTTATAATTGACATAAATAAAAATGCAATACAAGGTCCCAATAAAAGACTACCCTATTTTCAATGGTACATTGCAACATTAAAACTGACCAGTTTCTTCTATTGCAAATGTTCATTATTAGTATAATACGGCACACATTCAAGTTTCATTTTCCCGTCATTTGCTTGAAAAGTTGTGAGTTGAGAAAAAAAGTATGGCCAAAACTACCAAAATGTGATAATAAATGTGTTGCGGTGTTTCTGCCTCTATGGAAACATTAAAAAGCCCGATAATTTTTACCAACGCGGTTTGATAGTGTTTTTGGTAAAATTAACAATAAAATATGGTTTCATAATATGTGATAACAATTTTCATATGTGGTAATTTTATCCTTGAGTACAGCATAAAAGCCATTTATTCGGTTAAATTTACTTTTCAGTGTTGTATTGTTTACTGAATGTGCGGTGGTCCGGGATAGCTTGATTGGTAGAGTGCCGGGCTCAAGTTCGTCAGAGTTGGAGTTAGAATCCAGCCGGCCAAAGACACACCGTGCAGTATGTAGTGACTAGTGCACGTTAAATCTATACACAAAGACCTCCATGTTCCCATGACCAATTATACCTCTAGGGGAACTTAGCTGTAGACTGATCGTTCTCTAATTCTGGTCAAAATTACAATCTGTGGATGAATGAATGTGTCCACCCTGTAAATGAGTGTGGCAGAAGTCGAATTCTTGACCATAGATGAACCAGAATTTCCTGTAAGCCGTTACCATATCAACGAGAAATTACAAAATTAATGGTTTAAATATCGTATATTTCGGTATTATTTCTAAAAATAATTTTTTTTTAGCCAGAAATATTATAACCATACTGTATAGTAATTACCAACATTTTTATTTCCGTGTATTAATTTGTTTTAACTGCTTTACTTTTAAATGTCAAGAACTGACGAATGTCTTATCTATAAATTATTATTAGATATCATTAGATATCTTACCTATCTCAAAAACTATTGAAATATAAACGTCAAATGAATGATCACAATCATCAAAAGAATAGTTTGATTAGCTTACTTAATAGTAAATTAACTTATTCCATTATCTAAATGCAATATGAAGGATAACGATTATAGGGAAAATATTGTTACAGTTTGGTTGCATTTTTTTTTTAATTTTTATAAAAGATGTTAATTAAAATGATGAGATTAAATGCAGATTTAAATGATCTTAAGTGGTATTTTAAAATTATTTTCTACGCAAAAAATTAAATGCTTGGATAATGTTGGAAGAGGATATCATGCGGTAAGCTAAAAAAAATAGAGCAATAACTTGTTCCACAAGTCGATTAAAAAGTATACAAAAAGCATGATTTTCGGTGAGAAAATTTAAGTACCAGTATGACCGCCTTAAATACATATCTTATCCTTGTGAAAATTGAACTTAAAAAAAATGTACTCTAGAGGGGTTGCAAACTAATAGTTAAGCAATGACAAAACAAAAACACTAGGAACATCTAGCAATTAAATTCTGGGAAACAGATTTGTTAGATGAAAATACCAAATATAGACATCTGAAAATATCAAAACCCAATTTATTACTGTAGATTCTGCTTTATGTCGATAGAAGTTCAAAGCTAAATATTATAAACGCCATTATCATATTTCACAAAGTAATCAAACAGGTTTTTTAAATTAATTATACTATAGAGATTAATTAAACAATGCTTCGATGACAATTTCGTTTTCTTTTTGGGTAAATTCAAATTTGTAACACCTATTGTGTACATTTTTTACTTGAATTTTGATAAGGTTTCTAAAAAATGTATATAAAAGACGGTCACTTGAGAACACCATGCTTACTTTAGAGGTGTTTCTAAAGATATCAGAGTGTTTTTTTTTTCAAATTTATTAAATTAACTTTGACTATATTCCTTAATTTTATTCTTTTCAATTTCTGCTACACTGTAAAAATATGCACACTGTAAAAAATTCGGAATCAAATTACGCTCAGTACGTTTAATCGAAGTACCAGTGCTTAGATGCCGGTCCTTTTTACCGTAAAATCTATTTTTACCGGAACATATTACGGAACGAAATATTTGACATACTGTAATTTTTTACAGTAATAATTACCGCGAAATCACTAAATAACTCCGATGAGATATATATTACTGTAAAATTACGGTGCAACATTTTATGACAAGAAGAATTTTATAGGTGGCGCACCCAAAGTGCCGGGATTTTATACCGTAATTTGAATTTTAAAAAAATTTTACAGTTTACATGTGGCGCAAAATAACTTTGGAACTAATATTTTCCTTAAAAGTTATCTCTAATTAATTTTTTCGTGTCGGTCATATTTAACATAATTTTTTTTCTTTGGAAAACGTGCTTTTCATTTTTAGAGGTATATTTATTGCATTTATTTTCTTCTTATAAGATTAGAATTCTAATACTCAATATTTCTTAGCTATCCTATAAAGTCTCTAATAGCAGCTAACTTATTTTCTATTTTTATTGTTAAATACACTTCCTATTTTTCCCAATAGATAGGGAAGTGTGTTCTTTCCCTTGGTTATTTATCTCATAAAATCCCCAGTAATCTCTTCAAACGCCAAAACTTTTCCCCTTCAGTTTGTTTTTCTTTCATTATTTTACAAATGACTAGGATTTTCATGTTTATGTTTGGGCCATTTTTCATTCTGTCATTAAAGATCAGATAATATAGGAACTTTCAAATTGTATAAATGTGAGAAAAAATTTACATCGATTTCGGGCAAGTATTGTTAATGTCGTTTTTGCAAGGATGAGAAAAACAAAATTACGAAATTTTATGCTAATGGTTAGAATCTAAGCTAAGTGGTTTGCATTTTTTAATAAACAGTATAACAAGCTTTTTAAGTAATTTCCGCAGTTCGTCAATGTAACCATATTGGGCTACATAGCGAGCTCGCTAATTTGACTATAATTATTTTCTCTAGTATGGCAGTATAGTTTGTTACAATATAATATCAGACGAAGTTTGAAAATCATAGGTTAATATTA
Source organism: Parasteatoda tepidariorum (assembly GCF_043381705.1). NCBI lineage: Eukaryota > Metazoa > Arthropoda > Arachnida > Araneae > Theridiidae > Parasteatoda > Parasteatoda tepidariorum. The sequence continues at coordinate 31,588,492 of NC_092208.1, forward strand.
AGGGGAGATATGGGCCATATATATGTATAGTTTATGAGCAACAATTTCTAAATTTTAACGCTTGTATTATACGCGCAAATAGAAAAAAAAATTCTTAAGTTAAGGAATATTTTAAAATGTATGATACAATTAATAAAAAAAATAAAATTTGTAAAATATTAATTTGTAAATAACAAATTTATCAAATTAATAAAAAAAATTATTCCACTTTATTATAATTTTTAAAAACTGACCATCACCAGGTTTCTTACCTGCGTCTTCAGGGCCAGCAATTCGTTGTTTCATACTACTAAACCCTATCGGGTCACATGACTGCCGACTTATAACTTAAGCATCTTCTGTAGTCTGTCTGGCAAGTATGGAAACGGGCGCCTATTGTTGAGAGCTTGAAATATATCGATTGTTATTTTAAATTTGTATATTTTTGAAATGAATGAAGTTTTTAATCAAATTAAATTTTATCGCTTCTGTTTCTTGGGATTATTTATTTAGTAAGTGAAGTTTTATTCATCTCATCCGTTAATTAATTTATGTAAACAGTACACTGCCACTTTTTTGTTAGAATTGCAAGCTTCTTCTTTTAATTACCGTTTCTGTTCCTTTTCTGATTATTTTTGTAATATCTCGACCGGTTACTCAATTAAAAATATATTAAAAAACTAATGCTCGGTAAACACCTCACGATACTTAGAATTAAATCTCATTAAGAATTAGCTTTTTAATAAAGTGAAGAAAAGTATTTTTTTTTTCACTGGAAAATTGTTTTGCTAGAAGATATTATGATTTTTAAATTATTTGAATCGTATGAATAAATTTTTTCTCTCATGAAATGCTTTCACAAATAAATATTTTTTTTTAAAAAATATATCAACAAAGGTTGCAACAAATAAACATATTTGCAGTGATTGCTTTTTTCAGATCAGAGATTCCAATCAGATATACTCAGAATTCTTTGAAGGTAGTTAATATTTTTTTTTGTCTCCACCCCATAAATGTTTAAATAAGAATTTATTTAAAAAAATGGAGATTAAGTTACGAGTTAAGAAAGAATTATTTTTTAATTAATGGTATTATATGTTAAAAAATGTTTTATTTAATTTGAAAATAAAAAAGAATGTATTTCAAACATGCTACTACCTTATTTTATAAAGTATTGTAGCAATTTGAAGAATTCTAGGTGAAAAAAAAATTTCTTGTTGCCTGTTTCTTTTAAAAAAAGTAAGCTTCTTAAATTTGCAGGAATCGTGGGAGGAAAAAAAAGATTAAAATGACACAAACTATACAAATTAAAGTTGTTAAAGCGATAAACCAAGTCCTCACAAATACCTTTTGTAGTTTATTAAGACAGAGGATCATTTCAAGAAAATTTCTTTCTTTCTTCAAGTCTGTTAAATTACTTTTATTTATATATCAAGAATTAATACCATGCATGTATCATTTTTAATCTGCTCTTGAAAGGAAGTTTATAAAAATATTTTAATCAAATGTGATACACGAGTCTATATTTAAGTAAAGAGAAACAACACATTTTTTGAATTGTATTTATTAAATCTATACGAGATTTGTATAATAAAACTTATTTAAAATAATTTCGCTTAATAAATTGTTTAATACACCTTAGTCATTAACCTATGTAATTTTAAAAATATAAACATGTCTATATTTAAGTTTAAAAAACCCAGCTTTTTTGCTAGGATTATATCAATTAATGACGTCCTTAAATTAAGCTTATCTTAAGACCAAGTAACCATACATAAGGTGGTACGACAATAGCCTTAACAGAAACTGGCAAGGCCGGGATTGTCTGGTTTAGATTTTATTTTATAACCGTCGTTGAACAACCGACCCAATTTTGGGTTTACAACTTTTAGTGCTCAACTCTGTAGCCTTGTAATTTTGAACCCAATCCAGAAGACAAGTTAACTCCTGGATCAAATATTGGGAGATTTTTGCCTTCGTGGAAGACTTTTTGATGGAACTAACCAATAATTTGCGTTACATGGAAAGGAAGACCACGAGAACCTCCCACTTTTCGCCTGACAGCAAGGGGACTTAAATCTATGATCCGTCTACTACTGAGGATATTTTACGTCAGCACGGTGGGTGGCGCAAGCCGGATGCGGACTTCGTATCGACCATCTATTGCTGGGATTCGAACCCGGTTTACTTCATTGGAACCTCGAACGTTCTATCCCCTGAGCCATCGTGGCTCCGTATCAGATATATTTTTTATTTTATTTTATAACAGTCGTTGAACAGCCGACCCAATTTTATGGGTTTACGACTACTAATGTTCAACTCCGTTGCCTTGTAATTTTGAACCCAATCCAGAAGACAAAGGAGTTCCTGGATCGAGTAATGGGAGATTTTTGCCTTCGTGGAGGACTTTTTGATGGAATTAACCCGCATTTGCGTTACATGGAGAGGAAGACCACGAGAATCTCCCACGGTTAGCCTGACGGGAAGGGGACTCTAACCCAGAACCCGTCTACTACTGAGGATATTTCACGTCAACACTGTGGTAGGTGCAAGCCGGATGCGGAATTCCTATAGATCGCGGTTCATGATAGCCTGGTTGGCAAGGCACTGAATTCACGCTCGTGAGAACTGGAGTTTGAATTCAGCCAGCCGAAGACTCCCCGTGTAGTAAATGGCGACTGGTGTACGTTATTCATGTCGGGTCACAAAGTCCTACAAGTTCCCATATTTTTTAAAAATTAATTACCATCTGTGGATGAATGAATGGATGTATGAATAGGTTCACCCTATAAACGGATGTGGCGCATCGGTGTCTCAGAAATCGAACTCTCTGCCATAGTTGGCTCCACTGGCAAACAAGAACAATCACACCCCTTGCCTTAATGGCCTACGAGAACAACGACAGCAACCGAAACTGGCACCTCTCATTGATATTTACAAGCATCCTCTTTGGGTACAATTTGCTGAAATACTGAATAGTAGCTCGTGTATTAATAGTTCTTAGTGTTTCATCGTAAACTCTGGTTATTTAATTCACTTTAACCTCATTTCTTGGTGTTTTAATGTTATAACAGACTTGATTGAAATCAGTTTTGTTTTCATACTGACGATTACTACCAAAATCATTGGCCGACACGTGATCAAAATTTTGCTCCTACCATTCATAGCCATCCATCCACCATCCTAATTGTAACATGCTTTATTATCATGTCATACGAATAAACAAAAAGATATATAATTTATATAATTATTACTATTATTTGTATAATTATTATTTGCACAATTATTATTATATTATTATTTGCAATATGTTATGGAAGAATTTACCCCGACCCGCCCTTATTTAGGGCATACGGGTAAATGTTTATTAAAATCAAAAAAAAAATATCCAGAGAACAGTAGAAACATAAATTACATAAAATACACATCAGACATGGCAACAGCCCATGAACATGGCGGGCGTAGAACAGCTAAAATCATGTAAGGTGCTAAACATTAAAACAGCAATATATTAAAAGTGTCAATTAAAAGAATAATTTAAAAGAGCAATTTAAAAGATAAACGTGCAAAAATTACAAGAGAACAATATTGTAAAACAATTAAAAGCATTACTATTAAAACCAATTAAATAGTACAAAAGTAAATAACAATAAAATTGGAGCAAGTAAAAGAAGAATAGTTTATAAAAGACATAGTAAAAAAAA
>NC_092208.1:31592662-31805648 GCF_043381705.1 Parasteatoda tepidariorum
GACTGAGACTCATTTTTCAATGAATAACTAATAACAATAATAAAACAAATAAATTCGTGATATAAATCAAAAATCGTCAAATAAATTCGTAATATATAAATTCGTGAAAAAAAGCGCTTTCGACAAAATACTAAAATAGAGATCTATCGACAAAGACTACTCACTTCTGCCTAGCTTAATAGTATGAGATTGCCGCAGCTGATAGGGTGAATTTCGGAAGAGATCACATTTGGTGAGAATGCTCTCTGTGGTTATTTCAGTTTCCGTTTTTAAAAGCGCTATATGTTGAGCCACCTCAGCTAGATTTGGCATGTGACATTTTCAGATGCAATCATTGGTCGATTTTCCAGCGTTGCCATTCGGGGAGTTGTAAGGAGGCTTTTTTTTGTCGCCGTGTAAGAGAAATATATATTTAGATAGAATGAGCATTTTTTTTAAAAAAATAAAAAAAGTTCAAAATTGTACTGAGAAGCGCTTTTTGTAATGATTTTGGTAAAATTGACAATAAAATATAATTTTATAATATATTATAAAGTTTAGGCAATGTGGTAAAATTTCATTATACCATGATACTTAAGAGCATGGTATAAATACCACTTATTCAGTCAAATTTGCTTTTCAATTATGTATTTTTTATCAAAAGTGTAGTAATATGAATTATAATTTTAAGAACCAGAATTTCCAGTAAGCAGCTACCATATGAACGGAAAAATTACCAAATGAGTAGCTTAAATACCAAGTATTATGGTTTTATCATTGTTTTTTTTAACCATAAATGCCATTACCATACAGTACCATAATTTTTCCAATTTTTTTTCTCCTTACAGAAATAACAGCTATTTCATAATCTACGGCTTAAGGCTGGTAAAAAAATTTCGAACTATTTTCTTCATTCTAGTTAACAACGTTTAACACCAAAAAACTTTGTTGCGGAAAAGTACCTCATTTTACGGTGATAGTTTAGTATTATAAAATTCTCTTTTTTTAGTATATCTCGGAATTTAATTCAAAAATGTAATCAGAAAATTCAATATTCTAAAGTTGAGAATAATATTTACGATTAGAAAATATTTTTACAATGTATATAAAATGACAAAGGAAAAAGTATTTCCAAGGATACATGATATACTTTCACTTTCATTGTTTGTGCATATAAATGAAGTATTTAGAATTTACAATTTTACCTTTTTAATCACATGCAGATAGAATATTCTTTTTATTCTATTTTCTTTTTTGTTTAAAAGAAAGTATAATTCTACAGAGAACCCGACTTTCTAAAATTTCCTCTTTTCATATTCAAAGCACTCTCACTGCTTTTCTTGTCTATTTAGAATGTGACAAAGATTGTTTGCGATGGTTACGGTTACGGTAAACATAGCCAGATAAAATTGCAGGTGTGAATAAAAGTATTATCTGCCTTTCTTGGAGAATGGAATTTTTTAAAATTTTGTTTTAAGCGTAGAATCGTCTGCTGCGAGCATTCTAAAGCTTTGAGATTGTTCAATTAAAAAAGATAATTGAGCAAACCATCCACTACGTAGTTACTTTTTATGTAAATTATATTTTGGAAAACTGATACTACTTTAGAGTTACTTAAAATTCTCTCCTTAAGCCTATTACACTGAACGTACGAAGTTCTAAGATTATAAGTGAAGTGTGTCTATTATTTTAAATTTGGTAAATAGGGATTAAAATAGCATGAAGAAATTAATTCTGAAGAAGCATTTATTTAAAAAAAATACTAAAATTATTGATGGTAGTTATAATTATGAAGTAAAAATTTCCTAAAAAACAAAACTAGATAAAAACGTAGTTTTATCATCTCGTTCGTTTGAAGTAATTATCAAAACAATAAGATTTACCCAAATATTAAAATATAGGTATAATACCTTATTGATCAGATAATAAGATTATTAAGCTAATATATATGAAAGTGCTATAAATAAGTTTATGAGACGAAAACAGCTGCAACAAAAATCATATGATTAATAAAATTTGTTTCTCCTTTTTATTGAAATAAATAACAAAACGAAAAAAAATCCTTATAAGTATGGATCCGAGAAATAATTATATCAAATAAAGAACCAACTAAAGTGTAGCATTAAATCCTGATACAAAGCAAAACTTTTTTTTATTTGTACATATTTTGGGCGAGTAAATTGAGCATATTCACTGGAACAAATTCATTTTAGTATATGGTTATTAAATCAAAACTTGTTCTTGTACGCAGTTTTTTTAATTTTATTTTGCTTGCTTTTCTTGTTTAAAAGGGCGTTTACCTTTAATAAACAATTTAAGACTCATGAAAGTATATAAAAAAACTGGAAGAGTGTTCCATTAACCAAGAAATATTCTCTATAATATATTTATCATAAAATACCTACGTAATTTGCTTTTACAAAAGTCTGTTTATTAAAATCTTTGTGAATTGAGATAAAACTAACATTGATAAGTTGCGCTTATCTTTCTTTTCTCCTAAGCACATCTTAACTACAAATTATCTCCTTTTATTGTCTACTTTTTCTTTTTGATACATTTTCATTTCAATTGCTTTAGGTTTCACAAATCAACTGAAGAAAGATCATGCATAAACGCTTAACTCATGTGTGACTCAAATTTGATTTTTGCTAATTTAAAGAAATGCTTCATTTTTTAAAGCTTTTCTTTTACATTATCACTAAAAAAATCTATATAATATTCAATTAAAAACAATAGCCCATAGTTAAAGCCCTGTAAATTGCACAAAGATGCAAAAATCCTCAGAATTTACCATTGCTCACATAGACGTTGAATATCTGCAACATTTTTATTTCTCAGCAAAAGTTTCATTTACCAAATAAACTTATCTTTATGGCTTTTTTTACACCATTCTACAAGGAAGGAATACACAGAAAAGATTGTATTAAAGTATGTTCCGTACATATCCGCTTCGGAAGGAGGTCGTAATAAAATAGCCAAGCTATTCTTTTACTCAATTTAACCAGTGATGCTTAATTATCTTATTTGTCTTACTGATACTGTGAAAATGGGAAATAGTTGCTGTATAATCCATACCTACTAATATACCTATGATAGAAACTACTATAATAAGGATCTGTTATAGGTGCAGTGATGATAGGTTCCTAAACGAAGAAAAAATTCTCGTGAAATTACCATACTGTATTGTAATGAAATTTCTGGTTAAAGAAAAAGAAGCATAATTCTGATTAATAAAACCAAAATATATGTTAATTAAACCATTCATTTGGTAACTTTTCATTTATATGGCAACAGTTAACAAATTAACCAATATGGTAACGGTTAACAAATTAACCAATTTGCTGATTCTTTTATTCACGAGAGTCTCAATGAGTGAACTTTAGACGCCTATCTCCTTTAGAACAAACTCAACTGCTTAAGGTCTGCAGACGGATGGGAATGACTGGATTAAAAATCTGTCTAAAAACCATAATTCTGGTAATGAAACCAAAATAATAGTATTTAAACCATTCACTTGGTCGTTTTTCCCATTAATATATAATGGTTTACTGGGAAATCAGATTTTCAAAATTATAGTTCTTATTACTACATTTAGTATAAAATACAAAACTAAAAAGGGGAGTTGACCAAATCAGGTATCAGCATAAAATTACCAAATTTTATCGCAGATTATAAAACCATATTTTATAGCTAATTTTACCAAAATCATTACCAAAGTACTTCGATAAAAGTTACCGTTCCTTTTGGTTTTCCCATCGAGGCGAAAACTCGGTAAATTTTTCCATAATCTGGTAGTTTTGACAATACTTTTTCTTGCTAAGGGTGTTTTTGCCTGCCTATCTTCCTCTAATAATAAAGTCTATCAATTAAATGATAAATTCTATTATATACGAATAAAAATCAACATATATGTCAAATGCATATTTTTTGATTATGTTTTCCATTAAAAAACTGGATGCCTTTTTAGAAAAAAAAATATTTCAGAGATTTCTGAAAAGTGTTATCCTCAGCCTTTATAAACAGAAACTTTTAAAATAATCAGGAAATTTGATAAATTTATCATTTCGTCATCTCACCTCATTTGGCTTAATAAGCGTAGAGATTAAGCTTCTTAGAAATATTTAATTAAGAGATCACATTATCAGGGGAGAGATAATTTGAGAAGAGAAGGCAATTTTCTTGTCCATCTAACTTTCCTAAAATATGATCCCTACTTATCTCTATGGCATGTTAAAATTCCACAAAATGTTCGATATTTCAGAATTTCATGCATATTCTTTAATATGAGCACTTAGGAGACTAAGTAATTCATCTACTTTGAGCTCTTGTCTGGCTTAAATGGAATAAAATTTAATTATCCAGTCCAGTCTAAATTATTTTGTTTAAATATTTGTCTTGAGCCAAGCTCAACAGCTAGCATACAAGCAGATTGAAAATAATTAAGTATCTTGACTAGTATTGGCTTTTCTCTTTCATTAACTATAATGCTTTATCTCTTTGTATTAAAGTCTCTTTGTATTATTCTAATAGGTAAATATTAGAAAATGGGGAAAAAACGATTAACTTGAAGTTGAGAAAACGCGGACATAAACTGATAGGCTTATGGGAAGTTAATAAATAAGAAATTTGTAATTCAATTTGCTGAATTTATTTAGTAAAAACCAGTTTTTGATAACTTATATCCTTATAAATGCTCTTAGCAAAAATGTTTTTAGAAGCATCAAAGAATTCTCTTTAGATAAAAGATCAAAAAAATGTTTCATTGTAATTAAACAAGCATTTCAATCTGAAGCATCATTTTACAAGAATTTCTTTCAGCATATGTATCAAAAAAGTATACTAAAAGAATTTGATATGTAATTTTTATTCAATTTTTAAATCATTGCTTCTGAAGGTGCTTTCTGGAGAAGTCTTGAATTCTGATACACTTGTTTCACCTACCCTCAAAGTCCCCAGATTTTAATTCAGCTTTTTTTTTTATCCTTAGCAATATCTCCGTAAACACGGTCATCTTTTTCATGGAACAAGTAATTTGTTAATTCTCAATTGAAACATGTGATAGTTGTAAGAATAAGTTAGAATATTTCCAAGAATTTTTAAACATGACATAAATTTAAAAAATATCTTGAAGTCTCAAAAAATAATCTAAAATAAGGCAGTAAAAGAGCGAAACACTAAAAATGCACAAAAAAATATTATGTCAACAAAATCTGAACCTCATTTATTTTATAACAATACAAAGGTTGTGTCGCTGGGATCTTGCTGGTGGTATCTCAAGACCTTAGTTATTGCCTACGCCATCTACAAATCAACGCCATCTACAAATTTTTATATAAATTTTTTCTTTTATAAAAATGTGACATATGAAAGGAAAGGTAAATTTCTATGACATGCTCCGTAATTGACATTTATTTTGAACAGTTTCCATATTTGGTATGATATGGCGATAGATGACTTATTTCAGTTTATTGTATTATATGTTTTTACCAATTTCTCAGAAGTCTTGCTTAATCACCATGCATTTTTCTTGAACCATTGCTTTTTTTGTCTTGATAAAATACAAATTAATTAACCCTAAAATGCATATTCATCCAAATATGGGTTAAAGGATTTACAACAAACCTCCTAGTCTCTTTATTCCATGGAATTTAAAACTTCAAAGAATAGCGAATTATCGGTGTGGAAAATAGTGTAAACAAAACAATGATATAGAATATTCAATTGCTTATCAATTCTTTGTTTGAGTAAAGATCTTATCTACGGGCTTGATGAACGATAATTGTAAAGTAGAATAATTATTGCTTTTGATGAAATAAAAGGCGAGACTTCGGGCACCGATTTGAGTTATAATTTATTACGTTCCTTATCTTTTTTGTTTACACAGAAGCAACTTAATACGTAATCAAAGCATTAGAGAATTACTTAATTAACTTAATTTCTTAATGAATTTCTTCGATAAAAATTTACAGAGTGGTATCAGAAATTTGAATTGAGCAGCTTAGCTAAGTTTAAGTAAATAGTTTTTGCTCCCTAATTTTAAATTTCCTTAATAAGAAGTTTTCTAGAAGAATCAGTTTCAAAAAAGAGTTTTTTAATAAGAGTTAAGAGTAAATTTATAACTATTTATTATTTCTTCATAATAGTATAACAAGCTAATACTGCAAACTAAATAATTGCATGCTTGAGAATTTTATTCAAGATGATTCAGTTGTTGAAGTAATGAGCTGTCATAGTGACCAACTGGCGAAATTCGATTCTTGGCGAAACCTTGAAGCTGTAGGAAAGTGGCCGGCGCACGATGCTGAACTGATTGCCAGCATCATGCTGTTGGTCACGAAATTGCGGAACCTTAACCTCCATGACCCTCTGACCCACAATAGGTAGGCCTAAAATGCTTTACTTTATATATAAGAATGAATTTTTTTAAAACTTACTTTGATTTCGACAAAATTTGGTAGAATTTTAAATAAATTATAGCCAAAAAATATAGCCGTTTGAATATAGATTATAGAATATTATAGCTTCCAATTTATTGGACAACATTCGCTTCAATTTTACTTTATTTTTTATTTTTTTATGTCTTTACAAAACGATTATCTATGTTAATGTGAAACTGGTTTTACCCTCAACGCTCTGATTACAATGAAAAATCGTAGCAAAAATGAGAACGTCATTTTCACAGCTAAAATACGAAGAAATATATTGTAAAAATATCCTACAGGATGTAAAATTACCAAAAATTTAAATATCTCAATGTTTATGTGCTAATAAAAATAATTATTAACTATAATTATAACTAATTCAAATTTTTTTTTTTAAAATTTTTCATTGCATTTATGAGTTTATTTTTTTTTCTAAACTATACATTTATAAGTATTTTGAAGTTACATAGTCAGTAGATTATATAGTCGGGAGGTTTATGAATATGGAAAATATTCTGTTGAGGAAATTCCATTTTAAGCTAACCAGAAGTTTACTAGCACCAAGGAAAAAACTCGCGATGTCTTTCTTGTCTCCTTGTGTTTGAGTTTATTTTTGAGAAAATGTTCTACGTATGCATACTGAAAATGAGAAAACAAGTTTTTTATTTATTTTCAAATTTTAACTTCTGTAGTAGTCACACCTTTTGAAAAATTTCATCTTGCATTCGAAACTACTTGTTCAGTTTGAAAAAAGACCTATATTTATGTTTAAAAAGTTTTTTCAAAGAAACTTTTATTACTGATTGAGAAGCAAATATTAATTTAGAAAGTATATGCAAATGACAACACAAAAATTATTGAAGAAAGTATAAATAAAAGTAATACTTATTCCCTTGAGTTTCAGTATGAATTGAAATATCAGGCTTCTTTTTTTTGCATTGTATTTTGAAATTCCCTCAAAAAACAGAAAATGCATGAAAGAAATGAGTTATCACTTTTGTTCCAGTTTTGTCACAGAAAAAGACTTTTGAGTGCATCCAAGTTTTTAATACACCGGGTTTTGAAATTCTCTAGAAAAACGGAAAATGTATGAAAGAAGCGAGTCATCACTTTTGTTCCATTTTTTTTTACAGAAAAAGATTTTGAGTTTTATCCATTTTTAATACACTGTATTTTGAAATTCCCTCAAAAAACGGAAAATGTATAAAAGAAGCTAATTTCTATCACTTTTGTTCCATATTTTTTCAAAGAAAAATACTTTGAAGTTTTATCCACGTATTTGTTTAAAAATCAGTCACTTTAGGAAAGATATAAACTGAAATCATTTTGAAAATACTATAGTTTTACTATAAAACTCTTATAAACGACAAAACTGTAAATAAAATAAAAAACTAAAATAATTAGTACAGTTCAATTTTTACAATCTTTCTTTTCAAAAAGAACTTTAAGTTCAAATATTTAAAGTTCTCATTTTTGCGGATCTTCTCCGACAGAGAAAATTTAAAAAATTGAAGATGCTTACTGATAGAAAACAATATAAACAATTAAAGTTTGATTTCAATAAATGTTTTTCGAAGTAACGTAAAAAGAACCATCTGTTTGGAAAGAAGAATTTCGAACTTTTAAAGATTAGAAACTAAAGTAACTTTTGTCTTTAAAGGCACATTTTTTGACGGTAAATTTCTGGTAATTTGACGGTAACTTATAATAGGTAAATTTCTGATATTTTGTAATCAATTTTTGTTTCTGAATCTTAAAATCGAGTGATCTTTTCGTACAGGTGAAGTTTTATTTTTATGGAAGAAAAACACTTTTAAAACAATAAGAAATCATAAAAATACGGAAAAAATTTATAAAGAAATGCGTAAAATATTTAAATTAATAATGAAAATATGTAACGTAAATGTTCATAGGTGATTCTAGTGCATTCTTATCTGTTTTAACTTATTACACTACATAGAATGTCTTATATACGGGGAATAACATTCTAGTAAAATTATCGTAATGTACATACGTTAATGACACTTTCCGTATAAAAATAACATAATTCTGGTCAATAAAGCCAAAATATACGGTATCTAAGCTATATATTAAGCAATTTTTCTTTCTAGATATAGTATTAAATTTTGAGTGTTCATATGACATAAAATTGTAAAGTAATGCAGAAAATATTTGAGTTAATAATAAAAACATATAGAGCAACAAACAAAAACTCATAAAAATTATTGGAATAACATGTAATTTTCACGTTTGTGACGGCAGCCCAGGATGGGCCACGGCCTTTTATTGGAGATTCTCTCATGATAATCCAATACAAAGCCAGTGTCTTACCCCAATCACTTCTAAGTCTCATAACACAGAATCGAGCTAATATTGTTTTCATTTTCTTCTATTCTGTCAAGGGAAGGACATTTGACTAAAAAAAATTTTTTTTTCATCCATTCATTTTACAAGTTTGAGTAGCCCAGTGTATGCTTTTAATTCCAATACTTTCAAGAGCCGCGATGTCTCAGGGGATAGAGCTTTCGCCTTCCAATCAGGTGAACCGGGGCTCGATCCCGACAGTGGCTGGTCGATACGAATTCCGCATCCGGCTTGCATCGACCACACTGCTGACGTGAAATATCCTCAGTGGTAGGCGGATCATGTGTTAGAGTCCCTTTGCAGTCAGGCTAACCGTGGGAGGTTCTCGTGGTCTTCCTCTCCATGCAACGCAAATGCGGGTTAGTTCCATCAAAAAGTCCTCCACGAAGACAAATTTCTCCCAATACTTGATCCAGAAGTTCCTTTGTCTTCTGGATTGGGTTCAAAATTATAAGGCTACGGAGTTGAGCATTAGTAGTCGTAAACCCAAAAATTGGGTCGGCTGTTCAACGACGGTTATAAAATAAAATAAAATACTTTCAAAGGAGCTGCGATGGCTCAGGGGATAGAGCGTTTGCCTTCCAATGAGGTGAACCGGGTTCGAATCCCGGTGATGACTGGCAGATATGAATTCCTCATCCGGCTTGTACTGACCACAGTGCCGACGGAAAATATCCTATGTGGTAGACGGATAACGGGCTAGAGTCCTCTTGCCGTCAGACTAAACGTGGGGGGTTTTCGTGGTTTTTCTCTCCATGTAACGCAAATGAGAGTTAGTTCTATTAAAAAAATCCTCCATGAAGGCAAATTTCCCTCAATACTTGAATCAGGAATTCCCTTGTCTTCTGGATTGGGTGCAAAATTCCACAGTTACGGAGTTGAATATTAGTAGTCGTAAACCCAAAAAATTGGGTTCAGCGACCTTTATAAAATAAAATAAAATACTTTTGATGATACTTTTGACTTAATGAGTGTCACTAATATTTATAGGACAATCTCGGCTGCACTCTTGCAACTTGTGCAATTTTGCTTTTGGCAGTCTGTGTATGAATCAGAATTCCTGTAATATGATCTGTATTACTGAAATAAATTTCTACGTGGATAAATAAATGTTTCTCTCAATATCTATCATGCTACTTTTTTAAAGTATAAGTTTCATTCTAACAAAGAAAATTTCTTGTACTCTAATAAGATATTTAAGAACTCCCTAAAAGTTACAGATATTATAACCCTAAAAATTATAAATATTATAATTATTTAAATTTTTTAGTCCACCCGTTATACATAAATGTAACGGAAATTGTATTATAATTAAAATTTTGAATTTTAGTATATTTAAACGGTAGCAATTGAATTTTAACAAAAAGATACTTGGTTATAACAGAGTTCTCCCTAGGAATAAAAAGAGGCAGGGTGCTTCCTCACAGAAAAGAGCACTTTGAGTTTTGAAAGGGCTCTTACCGCCTTTAAAATTTATCAGAATGTGTATTATCATGAAATAACTGTTATTGATCCTCAATTCTTAAATTACCCTCTTATACTATTTTATGTATTTTGTATTTTATGTATTATGTTACCGGCAAAGTATGAAATGATTTATATTTCACACATTGCCTAGGCATTCTATAGAATGCCAATAGAATGTCAAATGAGAAACAGGCAAAGTATAAAATACATCTCCGATGAGTCAAAATGTCATTCAAAAAGGACAAATTCAAAACATCATCCGATTTGATATTAATTTATTCGTGGATATAATTACATTTATTCGATATTTTAATACATACTGACCATAGATTACATTTATTAGATATTTTAATACTTACTGACGATTGATTGGAAGAAACATCAGTGTTTGGAGTATCGGGCAAATATATACCGGGCAATGGCACTTGACCTTAAAATATCAGTGTAGGGTATACCGGGCAAATATATAACGGGCAGTGGCACTGAACCTTAAAAAAACATCAATGTAGAGTTTACCGGGCAATGGCACTTGACCTTAAAAAACATCAGTGTAGGGTATACCAGGCAGTGGCACTTGACCTTAAAAAAACATCAGTGTATCATACCGGGCAAATGTGTACCGGGCAATGGCACTAGACCTAGTATGTATTTCGGACATTTACCAAAGGTCTAGTCATACTAGGTCTAGTTAAGTGCCATTGCCCGGTATACATTTGCCCGATACTCCAAACACTGATGTTTCTTCTAATCTATTATCAGTAAGTATTAAAATATCGAATAAATGTAATTATATCCACGAATTGGACATTCACCAAAGCGACTATGTGAGTGTCAACATTCACCGGTGAAAGTCAACAACCACCGATTTCGGTCATTCACAGTAACATGCACATCATTTACATAATAACCTCATCAGTACGTTTATTTCATATTTTGCCTAAATAGCATTTGGCATTCTATAGAATGCCTAGGCATTTTATATAATGCCTAGGGAAAGTATGTAATACTTTGCCTGGAAACACCCGGCATTCTATACAATGCCGGCGTTTCATACTTTGCCGGTAACATATATATTTCTCAAATAATTCTCGTTCAAAACAGCAGAAAAATTTGAAACTGCTGAAAAGTAATTAAAGGCGAGCTGAAATCTCTGTGTACAAATTTTCTTCAAAAAAAAAAAAGTTAACTAAAAAAATTTAAACTGATTTTAACTGATTTTTTATATTTTAAACTGAAAATTATGAGAGAATAAACATTTAAAGATACATTTTTAAATAAAAAGTATTCATTAAAAAAAACAGCGAAATTTAAAATCACTAAGAAACTCAATATATCCCCCAAATAAAATTTGAGAATATCTCCGAGGCCGAATACCATGCAAAATTTTAACTATATAACGTGACAATATAAAAAAAATCTTACTAAAATTATGGAATGAAATTGAAAATTAAAGTTAAATAATTATCAGTAAGTAAATATATCAGAAGTGGACGTTTTATAAAAACAGATGGTTAAGAGGAAAAAACACTCTTCCTGAAAAAATGAAATGCAAAGGCAGTGTTTTTAAGGGATGGCAGCTTATTTTTACAAAAAGGGTGCATTTATAAGATCAAAGGGCAGGCGCCTTTCTAAAAATGTTTAGGGAGAACACTGGTTTTAATTTTTTTTCTCCAAATCGCAATTACATACATGTAATTATCAAAATTAGTGCACCATGTAATTTTTTGAGAAAAGCTATGGATAGCTCACCATTAAAAGCTAAACCACAACAGACATAAATCCTTTAATTTCAATTCCAAAGTATATTTCATAGAATAAAAATCCTTAAAAATACTCATAGAAAAAATGCATTTAAGCAACATAATTTTAATTAAATAAAATAATTTTTACATTGTGGTTAACTTTGACGGAAAGCAGGGCAGAATTTTAAATTCAAAAATGAATAAAAATATAAATTAATTAATGACGACCGAAATAGATATGGTAAAGAATGCAGCAAAAAATAAATAATTCTATTTTAAAACATGTATCTTTTATAATTAATACACATACTTTTTCTGAAAATTTTAAGCTTGTGCGACTAAATTTTATTTCTAATTAGTTTATTAAATACTTCTAATGTGAAAATGCTTATGAACATAAAGTAATAAAATCCGCTTTCATCTAATTGCTAAATTTAAAATTTATTTCGCTGTTTATTTAATCGCGTGTTTATTTTAATCCTCAAATGTTGAATAACGTTTGAAAAGTTGCAAAACTGAACAGTTCGGGGAAAACTTTTCTTTTCAAATAAATCAAACATTCTAAGTTCTCAAAGCTATTTGTAGCAGGCTTGTTGCCATCCGCTTAATAAATCATTTACACTTCAAATAAAAGTAACTTATTTACGAAAACATCATCGTATCATAAAAGATTTTTAAGATTTTTAAATGAGAAATGACAGAGGGTGAATAAAGTTTGAGACTTAGATTCATCACAAAAATATGTATATAAAGTTTAAAAGTTGATCAAAGTATGGAAATGAAAACTTTTGATAAATTGTTTTTGCTATTCAGTTAGCAAACAATATATAAAAAGAGTTGTTGAATAGTAATGTTAAGGTATGGGAAAATTTTGAGCTCATATTTTATTTAATTCCTCTTTCAAGTTTTTTCATTCTAAATTACATTTTGTTGACCAGCACTGTCAAAACAATCTGTATATTGAATGTCCATTTACCGTATAATTCTTAAAGCTAAACCGTAAATTTACATTGTTAGTATATAATTGTAATGTGCCAGATTGTTTTTACGGGCAGAATTTGTTTATATACGCCTGATGTTCAAATCTACAACCTAGCTGCTTTTTTTCAGTCAATTAATTATCTTTAAACCAAAGCTTGTCAGTGACGTCATGAGAGAACGCTTTATATTATATATTGAAATCATGATTATTAGGGATCTCCGTTCCCTGCTTTTTGGCATTCATCCACCTACTGAGAATTGTGGTTCGATTTACGAAACAGGTTCGCTTTGCTTGCTACCGAGATGAACCTATTCCAAATGTGACTTAATGTAAATCTTAATTAGTTAGATAATACATGAAAATATAAAAGTTTTTTTTTGTCTAAGGACTAAGATTGATTGCAACCGTAGGGAGAAAATATTAATATTTTTTTTTACAAATCCTCCTTTAAAAATGCATATTGATTACACGCAAGAGAAATAATTGCAGACACTTAGCAGCAGAAACAACATTAGAAAGTGCTTCGCAACAGAAATGAATTGCTTTGCTACAAAATGCGAAATTTAGAATGTTGTCCAAGATCTCGAAATTTAGGTGAATTTTTGTGACAGAATTCCAGTTAACGGGATGTGCTCATTCTTTTACTGGGGATCTTTTACTTACCTATTGTTATTTTCTGGACAATACTGCATATTTTACAGACTGATTCTGTTTTTGCTACAATGTAAAATTAAGGGTGATTCATAATTTAAAATTCGAATATTTTTACGGGCTTTGTGTGAAACGTTGCTAGTCCCGCAGTGGACTGATCGTTAAGACACGGTTCTCATCAGATCACCGAAGTCAAGCATCACTGGCTGCGGTCAGTGTGCGGGTGGGTGACCCACTTGGATCAGTCTGCGTAGGGACCGAGGGTGTGCGGTATTGGTCCTCGTTAAACTGTGCTACCGTAAAGTGCTCGACTTCGCGTGCAGGTCGTCGGGCTACCGAAACGGGGGTGCCATCCCCTCCGCAGAGGATCAAAATTGTGATGGCATGTCTTCGGATCATCCTCCGGGATGTTTCCCAGACCGTCGCCAATAGCCCATTGTGCAGCTCTAGTGCGACGTAAATTAACAACAACGACAACAACAACAACGAAACGTTGCTACCAGGCTTTGTCCGTATCTTCACATGTATCTTTTTTACAGTGCAAGAATAATAATTTGCAAACCATAAACTACCATAACATTACTGATTTTATTTAAAAATTTTTTTGAAATTTATAAAAATTGGCAGGTTTTGTAAAATGATGCTGATAATTTAAAATCGTCTTCTAATTTGAAATATCAAACTTTCGAATATATAAAAACACAATCGAAGTTATTTCTAGCAATATGATTTTTTTTAATAATAAATTATAAGTCGTTACAGTTTGCAATTTTTGAAGCTACTGTTGCAGTATATACACATATATATTTTTCAAAATAAAAAATAAGAATAAAATATTTTGCTTTATTGAAACACTTCCCACATGTTTTTATTTATCTTCTAATGCTGAGACAATTTGAATCAACAAATTTTATTTGTATTTACTGAAATAGGTTCCTTTTAGTTATTTATAATACATCATTTAGGTGTTAGAATTAAATTTTAAAAAAAAATCATAATTTTTAAAATATTTTTTTACGGCAGGCACTGAACTTATTGTTCTTCACCCATGGACGGTACCGGAAGTCTTGCTCATTTTGTGTTGCCTGATGAGCACCTTGAAAATAAAATTTACGTAGTAGAGCAACATTACCCACTCAGCACTGCCACAGATATCAGTTCATAGGATGGGCCACATTCATACATCACAGGGGACAACACACAGAGTGAAACATCCATGCCCCGAGCGGTATTCGAACCCGCAACCATTGGTTTCGCAATCAGGCACGCAATCCACCCGGCCGGATTATTTTAGCATTTATTTAGTTAGAGTACTATTATTTTATTATGAATTATTTTTACCTTTCCTAAAGATAAAAGAAATGTTTTCATTTGACTCAATGTTTCGAAATTAGCGGATATTTTTGAATAAAGCTAACCCTATGTAAAAAATGCAGCATTAATGTCACTTAAGCGAACATAATCATTTTTTAACTATAATGAGGCACATTTTTCAGTGCTGGTACACAAAATGAAAAGAAAAGCACAGAAATGTAGCAGAAATTGCAAACAACTCAGTACAGAAGTGTACTGACTAACAGGGTTATCATTAAATGTTCGTAGGTGATGCTAATGCATTCTTATCTGTTTTTATTGATAACCCTACATGCAATGTCTAAATACTTAGAATAGCATTCTAGTAAAATTATAGCACTGTAATACGTTGATGAGATTTCAGGTATAACAAACCCAATAATTCCGGCTTATAAAACCAAAAATATACGGTATCAAAACCATATATTAGGCAATTTTTCTTTCTAGGTATAGCATTAAATTTGTAGTGTTTCAGTGATACTATGACCTATTCGAATATTTTTAAGTACCAATAAACGCTTAGAAAAATATCGATTTAAAAAAATAGAAAATGCAAAAAACTTAATTTTTTCATCTGTATAGATAATTTTGGTTATAATATACATTATAAAATACAGTGTAAAAATACGGGAAAAAATTACAGTAAAATGCGTTGAAACCCTGACTACGATGCTTTTCACAGTAAAATTCCCTTATGTATTCCTTTTTACAGTAAAATTCCTTTTCAATTCCTTTTTCGGAACATAATCTGATAAACCAAATATTTCAAAGTAATATTCAATTTTCTCTGTAATTAAATAAGTGTTACTGTAAAAATTACGCAGTGTAAAGCTTAACATTAAAAAGGAATTTTACGATAAAGTTCATTTGCTGCACTCAGAGTGCCACAACTTTCCAGCGTAGTTTGAGCAGGAATTTTTTACAGTGTCAAGCAGGAATTTTTTACAATGTTAAATATTTAAAAGTCCAGACTTCACGAAACTCTCTAAAATTATTAAATAAAATAATTATTATAAAATAAGTGCAAAATTTTTGAATAAAATAATTATTATAAAATAAATACAATAATTGCGGAAATAGAATAAATTGCTAAAAGAAAGTATAATATTTTGATTATCTGCAGCAGTGAAGGTAAGGAAGAAGCAAGGGGAAGAACGAGCATGTTGCTGCTTTGGAATAATCCGACAATGATGGATTGGTATTTAAGTAATTGAGTAATCGAGCGTATTTTTCTAACAAATATGTTTCATTTTTGTATCTTTACTACCCAACTTCTTGCTTCTTTGAGAAGTTACAACATCAATGATAAATTTATTATTTAAAGTTACGGTGACTCAAATGTTTAAAAATTAATGACAATGAAATTTTTTTGGAATTATTTTATTTGTCCGTAATACCGAATTTCATAAATAGAAAAACAGGCATGTTATTTTATTATGTATTAAATTATCTTACGCATCACTAATTAATTCACTCTAGTTTAATTAATATTGAACTCAATATTGAATTAATATTGAAGGAGTTGAAGTTATTTTATAAAGAGATATTGGGAATTTATGAGGCCATAGCGTTAATATCTAGAGAAGGTATTTCGACAAATTGATAGCATTAAATATAGGAAATATTTTCTTTCCACAATTATTTTGTTGTTGAGCTGTAACTAAAACTTCAATTTTTGACCATTGAAAGTTTTTGATTTTTAATATCATCGTTTTTTAATAAGACTATCATTGTTGTTTTGTAAAAGAAATATCTGTGTTAAATTAGATACTATTATCTTTGAATGTATTTTTCTTTCAGGCAAATAATTTGTTTTACTTTTACTACTGTTTAATTATTTCGTCTACTTTTACTACTGTTTAATTATTGCAACACTACATCCTTATCCCAATTTCAGAATAACATGGACGTAGCATTGACATTTGATTTAAAGCAAAACAAATTAGGTACTATTATCTATGAATGTATTTTTCTTTCTGGCAAGTAATTTGTTTTACTTTTACTACTGTTTAATTATTTCGCCTATTTTTATTACTGTTTAATTACTGTAACACTACATCCTTATTCCAATTTCAGAATAACATGGACGTAGCATTGACATTTGATATAAAGTAAATCATATTAGCAAAAAGGTAATTATTGATACGTATTTGTATAAGAAAATTCAACAAACATTTTCCGGAAGATCTTAACTGCAGTGTCTGCCAATCATACTTTTCGTGTTCACATTGATTGGTGCTTTTCTCCCTAAATCTGAATCAGACTATCTTTCAACTGTCACCAATCTATTTTCGACTGTGGAACAATCTTATACGTTACATTTTGCTTGATGTCCCTGTTTTTAGTCAGCAATTCCTGGTGAAATGCCCATACACATGCGAAAGATCGAATACATTTTTCGGATAAAATGTTCTGAAGCTAAATTAATATATGGCATTCAAACCTCGATTTTGAAAGAGTTAATGGAAAGTCCAGAAGAGATTTTATGAAATATTCTCATTTTTTTCCAAAACGTGATTTTATCGTTATTTATCATTTGTGTTATTTGGAATAATAATTGTAGGCATTGAACATTATTTTATTTAAAGTTCTTTAACTATTTTTCAAGAGCCTGCTATCTTTTACGTCAAACAAAAAAAAAATAATTAACAGCTATATATTTGATAAGCTACTGTACGTTCCTATATATTGTACCGAGCACAGCACAGGTGCTCGTATTGATTGGAATTAAATTAAACATTCTTCAAGACGCTAAAAATTTATAAGCAGAATCTTTCATAAAATAAAGCTATTTCTAGCACTCAGTTGACCATGTATTACATCAAAACACAGACATTGAAACCTCAGCTAGCAGTGAACTCGCAGATCAAAACGCGATTATTAGTAGTCACAAGCAGCTAATTACATCTCTGATGAGGCACACTCCTATTTTTATAGGCTTGGCGAGGAAACTCCAGAACTTTCGACTTGATTCTAGACAATTCTCGTATAACTCAGTTAATATTAGTCCTAATTTTCCAGATCCATCATTTTATTGCCAAAATGGTCCCAGAGTGTCGCCAAGTTAGCAGAAATGTCACCAAACCTAGTCTCCCATAAGAAATACACTAGGCGTTATTTTCTCTCTTTAAATTACGTTAGAATTACACAACTTTCCGGCAAACTTTCTAATTAAACCGCTTATTTAGGGTTACATTTGGCTTCATAATGAAAGAATATTCACAAAATTATCGACATATTTACAAATTCGTAACAACTTATTTCAATTTTAGAATGATATAGACGTAGCATTACAGTACTTGATTTGAAGCACGGCGTACAAGCAAAAAAATATCAATTGGTTATTGAATGTTTAGAAAAGAAGCAACGGACATTTTCTATGAAATTCTTGTTTGCAATGTTTGCTAAACGCAATTTTCCTGCTTCCATCGATTAGTGTTCTTCTCACAAAATCTGAATCATAGTATCTAACGACAAGTACGAGTCCGTTATTCTCAGTAGAAAGATCTTTTTTACGTCAAATGTGTTTAACACATGCGTTTCTAATTTATCATTATGATGGCGAAATACCCACACACCTGTGTGATATCAAATATGCATTTCAAGTTAAGTGTTCTCTAGCAAAATCATAAGTCAATCAAAATCTCAATCATTCAATAAATTAGACCTTAAAATGTCATGCTGAATACTTCCTAGGGTTAAATATTTTTATTTTTAGAAAGATTGTATTTTTGAAACTGATCGAAAATTACAGCACTTATAGTAGTTAATATATTAGAGAGCGTGAGAAACTTCTCACAGTAAAAATAAAATATTAAACTGTTATAAATTAAAAGAAATAGAAATGTTCAATGGTCTAATGTTCAATGGCTGAATATATGGCCTAGTTAAAAACTGCAATTTTTGTGAAATCGTAAAAAGGAAAACTAATTACTGCAGAATGTACTTAAGCACTTCAACTTTAACGCTCTGAGAGCTGAACAAATAAAAACAAAAAATAAATTTGAATAACAGGAATGAAACACGAAATGGTAATACTTAAATTATTTCAAGTGTAGCCCCCACCCTAGAATAGAACTTAAATAAATGGCCCAGACTGAATCATATCAATTAAATACTTTGATAAAGAACTTCAATCTGTTAAAGTATAAAATATATTTAAAAATGTAACGATATAAACATTGGTTCATGTTGAATAATTTTATTTTATTTAATAACGAGTGTTGAACAGCTGATCCAATTCTGAATTTACGAGTATCAATATTCAACTTCATAGTCTTGTAATTTTGAACCTAACCCAGAAGATTAGGGAACTCTTGGACCAAGCATTGGTGCAAAATAGCATACGTGGTGAATTTTTTGATGGAACTAACCCTCATTTGCGCTACATGGAGTGGAAAACCACGAAAACCCTCTCACTAAGAGGGGATTCCAACCCCCAATCCGCTTACCACTGAAGATATTTTACAACAGCACTGTAGTCAGTGCGAGCCGGAAGCATGTTCGAACCTTACTCACATCCTTAGGATGTCACTTTCTTTTCTCTATCTCCTGAGCCACACACCGCTGAATCATTACAGTGAAATGCTGAACAGTAATATACTGAATCAGTTTCAGTACTCAGTACATTTAAGACTAAAAATGGTAAAAAAAATGGTTCACGCTTAATAATAATAAAGGAACATTAAATGTTAATACTATCCAATCAGTTAAAGTATGGAACATATTTAAAACTGCAATACTTTAAACATTGGTTAGCGCAGAATCATTAAAATTAAACACTGAACAGTAATATACTTAATCAGTTTAATCATAAGATTATTAAAACGCATTTCAAATTATAATTGTGTAACACAAAACAGTAATTTGTTGAAATCAGTTTAAGTGTTCATCCCTTTACTGCAATGCTAAAAACAATGGTTCACTATGGAATCATAATAACATAAATTCCTTAGATCTGCTTAGTTAAAAACAATGTCGGAAAGTGAATAATTATAATAAAGCATCCAGTGTTAGTTTATTGAAAAAAGTCAAGTTATTCAACAAGTAAAATGTATTAAAAATGAATTTGGAAGATTGAAAAGGAAGAATTGGAAAGAAAAGTGAATTTCGAAATAATTATCATCAGCAAGATACACAGAAATTATTCTATTTAGCAACAACGTTAGCCCTAAAGAAGTTTAAGTTAATAATAAGTCATATAAATAGACCCCAAAATATGAGAAAATTAAAAGTAAATTATTTTTTTAAGTAGAAGTTATGCACAAGTTTGAAGTAATGATACAAATTACAACTGTAAAAATGACCATTCTATACAAAACAGATAATGATAAAAAATGTGAATTATATAAAGGCAGTTTTGTGATAAATGTTAGCCTTAAAAAATCAGAGTACAAAAAGAATAAAATAAAAATATTTTTAAATCAAATGTTACATTTGTGGTAATGATACAAATTAAAAACGTAAAAAAAAGATCATTTATTGCAAAATTAAAAAAATGTAGTCTACTTAATATTTAGTTAGCGAAATCGAAATAAATTTTTTTTGATCGAAAAAGAGAATAATAAACAATTATAGTATATGCTGTTCTTTATTAACATTGACTTCATTTTATAGATAATAATAAACAGATTTCTCGGGCAAAAAAAGTTGCGCAATTAAACTTTTTTAGTATTTTGAAAGATAATTGTAACTTTTCTTTTACGGAATTACGAAAAAGCAAAGTGCGGATGACTTACCCAATTACTGCATCCTCATTAACCGGTTATTCAGAACTCTTTACATTTTCTCAATTTTGTCCTTTATCTTTGAAAAAATGTAAAAGGAAGCAAAAAGAAAGTTTGATTCAAAGATGATTTTTCGCTTAGATATGATGAATCGCTCAAGTTTAGCGTAAAAGAGGAATTGGGTCAAAATATTATTGATGAATAACTTATTAAAGGTAAATGAATGAACTAACTGCATCTAAAGTCCGAGTCATTATTTTTAATTAGAAAGAAAGCGATAGGATTATAATAACAATGATATGCTTCGTTTAATTTAAATACTAACAAATGTTATAAAAGCCAAGTTTCTGATCATTAAGCAATGCTTAAAAGTAAAAAGTGATTTAGTAGTCTAAAAACATTTAGATTTTAAACTATGTGATAATTTAGATTATCATAAACATGATGAGTTTTTTACCTATAAGTTCAGCAGAAAACATGCAATGTCGATTTTAATTTTATGTAAACATGTTTTATCTTTTTATATCAATAAATTATAAATATCAGGTGTCTCTAAAATGATATATTAAAAAGAAAAGAAATGAAATGTATGGTTTGATACTTTCTGCTTAAAAGACCAGGTATTTGACTCCAAGTTTCAAATCTAGTTATCAAATTTTTCAACAGATGGCACTGCTATCTTATAAAATCTATGAAATATTATCACAATAAACCGCTTACATCAACTATCTGGAGAAGAAGTCTACTCTTCATTGAAAGAAAATACTATTGCGCTGTAGGATTTAAGCAATACGTAACTGCATATAGTTCTGCTTTATTTAGTAATCAAATTATATAATTATGCTTTCAAAACACTATAAATGCTTTTAAAAGTTAAGGTCGTCGGACAGATTTATAATTCGTGATATTTTTTATAAGAAAAAAGAAGGCCTTGATACGTCGTTTAAGAGTTAGCGTTCTTGATATTCGTTCGCGTTAGAAGCTTGGCCTTATTCTAGCGAACACTTGTATTCAAATAGGCTCTCTCCATGAGGTTTAACATAAGTTTTTTTTCCTAACTTGCAACAGAGTCTAGTGACAAAATATTTCAATTGAAATTGTCAGATTAGCAGTCACTAACTTTATTTAATAGTTTATTTACGTTAGATGTGCTATTTGAAGAACTTTATGACTAATTTTGAAATTCGATTCATTTATTCTATTTGAATAAATGAATGGTTTCTTAAGGAAAAAAAATCGAACTATACATTTCTATGACTTATGTTTTCTTTATTTTTTTCTTTATTCGTCAACTTCGGTACACTCGGTTGAAGATAGTGCGCTCTTAAAGAATATTTGAATACATTTACAATGTGTATGAGATATTTTAAGAAAAGAAATGAAAGTGATTGGAGAAAACTTTACATTTATATATTTTAGAGTGCATGGAAATATTCTTTTACTGTTTTAATCCGGATCAAATTAAGGTATAAAGTACTGGCACTTGGGTGCATCATCTGTAAAATCCATTTTTTACCGTAAAATATTGCATCGTAATTTTTACAGTAATATTTATTTAATTAGATTGATTCAGTGATTTTACGATAATTATTACTGTAAAAATTACGGAAGCTCAAACGGTACTTTTTACTGTAATTTGATCTGGAATTTCTTACAGTGAAACATTTTTACATAGGACTAATCTTAACATTTTATATTTTTATCAATATTTTTGCTGTCTTGGAATTTTTGTAATGCTTTTCGTAACATTCGTTTTAAAAGATTAGAAATGGTATAAACATTTAACTAACAATAAATTTTAATGCAATGTATATTTTAAAAAAATATTACAAAAAATATTGAAAATTAGTGCTTTTTCTGTATAACTCACACATTTGTTTATAAATTTATTAATAAACTCATTACAATTATGTGACTGTTCATACTGCTATTTTACTATTCTGATTATGTAAGTTTTTAAAAAATAAAAATAATAAAAATAAATGTCTTTCACATCGTCTAACACCAAAGTGCAGAATAATCACTCACTCAGCTTCTAAGATAATTGAATTATAAAAATGGGCAAACTTAAAGTGTGAAGTGAAGGAAAGTTTTACGAACGCTACTCTAGAAAATCAACTTTTATCATAGTAATGCTTTTTCTTGTTCAGTTTTTTAAAGAGTCAAACGTATTATTTTGTCTCGTTCTAAAAAGGTGTATAATTTTTTTTTGTGTTATAAAAATATTTTAAAAATAATACTCTGAATGTATTTTTTTTTTAAATTTCTGAAGCATATAATAACTGATTACGTTTATTGTAAGCAGGAAGATAATTTATTCTGTACAATGCACAAAAAAAGACACACCCTGAGTGATCTAATGATCAGATTTGTGTTAATTAATTAATAGAGGCGATTTTTAAATATCTAACTTTCTTTAAAATTTGGCTTCTCAGAGACTATTTGACAGATTTCTTATAAGTTTTATATTTGCTGCATAAAATTTCATTCTTTAAAATATCGTAAAAACTTGTATTCTTTACAATTCAAAAATATTTCGACTATTATAAATAAAACAATAAAAAATTGTAAAAAATTATTAAATGGTTTTTTTTTGCATGGAATTATCTTTAAATAGACCAATTCCAAAACTGTGTGCAAAATTTTGTCAGTTCGCTTTAAAAATTCTTGAGATACGGTGAAATACACTTAAAGCAAAACTATCATTAAGGGATCCAAACTTTGACCGCACTGGAACTAGACACTATTATTCTCAGATTGCGACTACTCTCTATATTTTCGGGTGAGCTGTGGTGGTTCAAGGGAAATAGCATTCGCCTCCCGTTGAAGTCACTCTGGTTCAAATCCCAGCAATGGCTGTACAACAAGAGTACCGCACTCTGTTCGCACCGCTGACAGTGCCATTTTAAAATATCCATAGGGGTAGACGGATCATGGATTAGATACCTCTTGCCGCCAGTCTTACCGTGGAATGCTTTCGTGATTTTCCTCTCTATGTAACTCAAATATGGATTAGTTCCTGTAAAAATTCCTCCATGAAAGTAAATTTCTCCTAATACTTAATTCAGGAGTTCTCTAATCTTCTGGATTGAGTTCAAAATTACAAGGTAACTGAGTTCAGCATTGATAATCAAAATTGGGTCGGTTCTGTTCAACGACGGTTATAAAATAAAACACAGTTTTAGTTTCAGGAATCATAATCTATCGAAAAAAGCTTTATTAATTCCGAGAAAGTACCTTGGATCTGATTTCGTAACTTAAAATACCATCTTCATCAATTAATTAATGCATCTGTGGTCACCCACATCAAACCATTAAGATTTCCTAGTAAGTGAAAATCCGTTCATTTGATCAAAGGTGTTCCCTTTCTATTTTATTTTATTTTATTTCCTTTTATTTTATTTTATTTTACTTTCTCTTAATAAACATACCTTTTTTTTAAAGGATTCGGCTTTTCAACCCCCAAGATATAGGAGGTAACCAACCGCAATCTGGGAAATATGGTCCTCACAGTTTGATCAGGAGAGTTATCCAAAGTTTGGTCCTCTAACGTTAACTATAATTTTTACTTATTTCGCCCTATCTTTAGAAATTTTTAAGCGATTTTAAAATTTCTTGAGCAAAATTATATGTTTCGTTTATGCAAAGGTAATCCCATGCGAAAAATTGCTTTTAATAAATATTTATTATTTTTTATTAATTTGTTTAATAATAATCGAAAAATTTTTTAATTGCAAGACATAGAATTTTTTTCATCATTTCAAAGAATGTAACTTAACCTGGAAAAATAGAAATTTTGAGGGAAATTGATCGAATAGTTCGTGAGAAATCAAATTTTAAGGAAACTGTATATTTAAAATTCGATTTCACAGAAACTATTCGACTGATTTCGCTCAAATTTAACTTAAATTGAATTTTTTTGCCACGCAAAATTACATTCTTCAGAAAAATGTAAGAAATTCTCTACCTTACTAGTCAAACTTTTTTCAACCATTTTTAAATTGAAAAAATAAAAAAAAATATTTTCTTAAAAGTTATATTTTAAATGGAATTATCTTTAGATAATCAAATTTTATAATTCTGTGGAAAAATGTTCGAATTCTATTAAACATTTCTCGTGATATGGTACGAAAGAAATATAAAATTAACACTAAGGGGTCTAAACTTTGACTGCTCTAATGTCCAAACTATGGGGACTATATTTCCCAGATTGCGGCTACCACCTAAATTTCGGGGGTGAGAAATCCGAATCAGTCGAAAAAAACTGTGTTTATTTATAGAAAATGCGTTTTTGTGTCTGATTTTGTGACTTAAAATATAGTCTGTACTAATTAATTAGCATATTTGAGGTCATCCTCTCTAACCTTTAAGATTGAGACCTAGAACGTGAGGATCAGATCATTAGATCAAAAGTTAGTCAGGGTGGTCTGTATTTTACTTTGCTCACGGTGCATTTTAATTAACCTAATTTTAATTAGCCTAATTAGTTAAAAAAAATTGTGTTTTTGAATCACTAGGTATTCATTTTTATTAAATAAGTTATGGGAATTTTCTGAATGCATGAAAATTTTGTTTCAAAAAATGGCGCATATTGGAATAAAAATAATTAATTTATATCGTAAAATTAATAACTAATTAAGTAAAACTGCATGCACTCTGTATCGCAATGATCCTCTTTAACATATTTTTATAATATATGTCAAAAATAAAGTGATAAAAGTATGCGCACTAGGGATAACAGGTTTATATTCATTGAGAGAGAAACATAAATGCTATCAAAACCAGTCTAATTACTAGTGAGTACAGTGGAACGAAAAACAACAAAACCAATTTAGTTGTTTGATGAAATTTTGAAGTGTTTCTGACTATCACCTTTCAAATTCGCAATGTTTTCTTCGTTGTGAGCAAAAAAGGAATCATAAGACAAAACTTTAATAATGCATGATATAATAAAAATGAAATAAATATGTGTACAATAATTCATAATGTCAAAAAATAAAATAGGAAACGCCATGGAATTCATGCATTTTTAATCGAGAAACACTGATAAAATGTCTACTCCTGCAACAATTATTTTTGACTACAAAGTATTTTCAAATAGCTTGTGAATGTTTCTCGGATAAACAAATTGGACAAAATATTATGCCTTTTTTCTATTCTACTAAAATTTTATTAAGAAAAATATCAACATAAATATGAATCCATATTTATTAGCTCCATGCTGAATCGTATTGCCATTGAACAAACTCAAAAACCGTTCTGGATGCTTAATTTATACCAAAAAATATGTTTTAATATCAAAAATTTCTTTCCAAAGGCAATAAATTCAATTATAATCAATGAAAGTTTAAACTATTTAAAATGCATGCAAGCAAGAAAGTTAAAAATTATTAAAAGATGCTTGCAAAAGCGCTCAAATGTTCATACTTTTGGTTGAAACTTATATTTGATATAAGAAAACAATGTTTCAGATATTAATTTCTATCACATAACGCTACAAAATTATGCATATCATAAATTTTTTTTTCTGAAATCAACGTACCAAATTTTTACCTTAATCTCAGTTACCTTCCCCTTTCAGAAGCCACAGATATGTCTTATACATTAGCTTTGAAGACATTTAATGCATTGCAAACTAAATTGCAATTATTATTACTACAGCAAAACTATATTAACCATAAAAATTATAATTTAATTACACTATAAAAACATTTGGTGTGTAGTGGTTGCCATTTTTAGTGCTGCGGCAAACTAAATGCATTTTTTAGTTCATAACTGCGGATATCGTGCGAAATATTAAATAAAATTTGTAAAATAACAATTGTTTCAAATGATTAGCACTAATGTATAACTAAAAATGTGTTTGTAGTTTTAAACGAAATATATTTTTGCAACGAAGTGATAAATTTATTCTAAAGCACATGAAGAGATATGTTGTCGGTAAATAATTAAACAAAAAATGAATGAATGAAAGAATATAACTTTAACAATGAAAAATTAAATAAAAAATGTGACAGTATACACTGTAAAAAATCTTAGTTTACCTCAATGCCAAAAATGGTGGCAACTGTACAACAAAATTTTTACAATATAGAACAAAATTGCAAAATTATTAAAACTACAAACTAAATTCAATGTGTTGTGTTGTTGTCGTCCTTTAAGGCCTGTTTACACGGTCCAATTTCTTGAATCCGAGAAATTGGACGGATTTCTCTGTTCAAGAAATTGGATGATTCGTTGACACTATTTAAGTTCTTGAATGTCGCTGATTCGTTGAAAGAAAAACTTGCGCATGCGCATTGTTCATATTCCACATTATAAAATAATGCTTACATAAATTTAAAATTACTAAATAAATTCAAATAAAATCATAATAACACAAATAAACCGCAGCAGATCAGTTTATTTGGACTAAAATATATGAAAACAGACAAGAAGATGACATAATTTGCTGCCTGATTGTTGACGTCACAAAACCTAAGACGCTGATTGGTTAAGAGAGAAAAAACTTGGATGGAAAGTAGAACATGCTCTACTATCGTCCAAGAAGTTGGACCAAGTTCTTGGATGTTTGTTTACACGATCAAAGCTCAAAGCAAAACAAGTTTCCATCAATATCAATCAATCTCTGTCCAAAAAATTGGATCGTCTAAACAGGCCTTTAAGGCAAGGGTTGCGATTGTTTATGTTTTCCAGTGGCTCCATCTATGGACAAGAATTTGACTTCTGCCGCACCTATACTTCACACCCGTACATAGGGCGGACCTTTTCACACATCCATTCATTCATCAGCAGATCGTCATTTTGACTTGAACCCGAGAACGATCAATCTCCAATTTAGTTCCCTATAAAGTTAGAATTTGAAACAGAAACATGGAGGACTTTGTGATTCGAAAGATTTAACGAGCACCAGCCACCATGTACTACACGGGGAATCTTCGATATTCTGAATTTGAACTTCCGTTCCCACGAACGTGAGTCCAGCGCTCTGCCAGCCAGAATATCCCGGCCCAATCTAAATTCAATAGAACTACATAATCAATATAATTACGATTAAAACAATGTCAGCAATTTCATCACACATTATAATAAAACTAATTCTTAAATACAAAATGTAATTTCACTACTAAAATACACTGTCAATAAAACTGCAGTTATGAAGAAAAATTTCCGAAAATAAAAACAAAAAAGAAATTTTCAAAACGGGAATATCCTTGCAAACAATGACTTCCAGACTATTAAATCTTTGTATATTTTGATAGTCTATATGTAACCCTGATATCCAGAGATACTACAACATAATACAACAGAGATACTACATTAAGTTCGATGACGTGAAGCAAGGGGTTAGAGATTACATCTATAAAACTTTTTAAGAAATAAAAAGTAAACGAAGTCCATGGGGGATCAAAATTACCCTTGAGTATAAAACAAGCAGTTTGGGAAAAAAACTGTTTCTCAAAAATTCATTTACGATTTCGAATTTCTCAAAGAAAAGTGAAGGGAAAAAGAAGTTGTTTTATTTGTAATTACATTTTAAAAACGAAAGAAGCGGATGAAACTTTAAGAAATATTTTCTCTGATTTGAAGGAATATTGTTTTTACTTAAGCCCTTTTAAGAAGTTTACAAAATAAACGTTTATTTATATTTTGAATTGTTTGTTTTATACTGAAAAGTGTTTGACACTTAACGCGCAAAAAACTGTTTATTCAACAAAAATCTAATGTTTTTTTTTTCGAAATACGATGTCTCGTGCAAATAAAATTCCTTTCCTATTTTTCATGAAACACTTTATAAATCACCGCCTAGTAGACTATTTTTAACATACATTTGTTTGCATTCTAACTTCGTTCCAAATTAAAAATTTTACATACTTTATTTCATGCTCTTCTTTTTGTTTGTTTTCTGAGATCAACTTTTTATTAGAGTTTTGTGTTATGCAAATACTATCTTACTCATGTATCACACATCATGAAAAAATACAAAACAAACAAATGTATAATATACAAGGTATCTTATTATTTCATTTCTAAGAAAGTAAGACATTATTAAAATATAAAGTTCCAAGCATCTAAAATAAAGTTTATTCTTACGATTTTCAAAAACATTACACACAAACTTTAAAAATTGTATAATGATTAGAATTGTATAATGATTAAAATTGTAAATGATAAAAATTGTATAAAATTGTATAATGAAAATTTTTTGTTTTAGTTTCTTGGAACTTAATTTTTTTAATAATGACTTGATTTTTTTACACTCTATTGCAGGTTAGGAAAAAAACTATTAACCCTATAGAGTGAACCTGTTTGCAACTAAGTGCACGCCAAATGGATGTCAAGCTTGCAGCGCAAACGTAATCAATGTCCCCCAAATCTTGAAACGATGTTGCACAGCCTCCTTTTTTCTTGTTTTCCTATCACTAACAGTTATTAACAAAAATGATGAATTAACAAGTAATAAGAATTTAGAATAATTATGTTTCAAAGTCATAACAAATATACGTCTTTCTGTTCTCATTTAAAGAAACTGATAATATGATAAATATTGTTTTTAGCAGACTATTTTCTTCAACAGTGAAACGAAAGTAAAAATTTCTTATCTGGCATTTGATTTGTTAAGGGCATGTCAGCATAAGACGTGCCATTTTTAGTAGTCCAATCAAGTCTAATGATCTTGCAATGTCATATAGTTGTTTCTTTTTCAAGAATGAAGGATTCTTGTTTATTGAAATGAGTCACCAAGTCTAGGATTCAAGTTAGGCTACGAAACTATAACCTTTTGTATTTAATAACTCTATGATATATATCGTAAAAGATAGCTCGAATTAAATTTCTGCCTGACGTGTTTAACTTCATAATCTTTTATATTGTTTTGAAAGCATATTTATATAATTTCATAACGAAATAAAACACGGAACTATATATAGTCGTGCATGATTACTTAAATCCTGTACTTCAATTGTTTTTTTCTTAACTTGCAACGGAGTATAGTAATGATGCATACCTTGTATACTATACAAGATATTTTATACAGCAAATTAAAACAGAGAGCAATACGACACAGAATTCGTACAATCTAATTTGGTTTTCGATTTTTATTTTTATATTTGATATCTTCTTTTCTTGACACTTTGATATTTTAAGAATGAAATTAAATAAAAAAAATACTATTAAAATTTAGACTGAAATTAGAGTGCACGGATATCTATATACATATATTTCACTTACACAGCACGAATAAATTCCTCATTTCTTTTTTGCATTGGCAGCAGAGAATTGAAATGTGAGCTGTAATTGGCGTGAAACGCACAAGTTTACATAATTATTGTTCTATTTTTGCAAGTTTTTCGACTGCATGTCATTTATATTAATTTGTCATTTATATTAATTTAAATTTTTTTTATTTTAATAACTTATTATTGATCAAAAATTTTACATTTCTAAACAGGAATTTTTAAGACTTTATGCTAAAACAAATTTCAAATGGGTTTAACTTAGTAGCGAGCAAGGTGAGCATGGTTTGCCAAGTAAACCATGTAATATTGCATAGGAATCTTCGGGGATTGAGGAACGTCAGTGAACAGTGGGTGGAGTCAACCAGCATAGATGCATTCCCGGTACGTGGAAAGACAAAATCTACAAATACCATGAGTTATTTACTTGTCTTTATATTTATAGTTATTTAAACAAGCAAACCATATAAGATAAGGTAGCAATCTTCGGCTGCTGGAGAAAGTTATCGAATAAAATACGGAGTTTAAGAACAACTAACATTCTAAAACATTCTAAGAATACCCACAGTTGTATAAAAGAAACAAATATATCGGAGATACAAATTAATTAAGCCATTATTTAAACACGAAGTGCCAAGCATCTAAAATAAAAATAAAAGTTTATTTTTATAAATTTTAAAAACATTATGCACAATATTTATATCTACTATTGAAATTGGGGTTAATTTAAATTTTATTTATATATTTACGTATAGATAATCCAGCTTTATTGCGTTCATAATTTTTTTTTACAGTATTTAAAATACACTAGTCATAGCGTATTATTATTATTATATTATAATAATTTTCATTTATTATTTTATTATTATTACATTATAATAATTTTTATTTATTGTTTTATTATTATTATATTACTATTATTATTATATTATTATTATATTATTATTATATTACTATTATTGTTATTATATTATTATTCTTTTTATTATGATTATACTTCATTATTATTTAACAGATCCAAGTCTTTAAATTATTGCGCTATTTAAAGCATCTCATGCCCTAAAATGACTGTTCTTTATTAACCAAGAATATTTAATCTTTCCCCACGATAAGCATTTAATATTTTCACATTAGATGAGCAAACCTTGAGATAACTAGCTACTTTTATAAGAGCATGATACACACACTGTATTATTTAAGAAACCTCTTATCATTATCGTTCTAAGAATTTGAGCGCGATAAGCAAATCTATGTTAACTATACTTCTAACCTAGTTATCTTGGCAATACTTTAAAAGCAACAAAATGTAAGGTTGTACCCAAGAACTACATTGAACTTGATTTTTAACTATATTAATTGAAATTATATATTACATAATGAAGTTTTAGATATACTTTAAGACCGATAGGCTTTTATAATAAGTATTTAACTGTAGCTACAAATTTATAGCTGTTTTTAAATTATATTTAATTTATTTCAAAATATTACGATAATTAATATTAAGACTCATCAATCTTAATGATGGGTCTTAAAAAAATTTCGAATTTTTCAATAAAATCTATCCTAAAAAAAAAGTTAAAATATCGTTTAAAAAGGAAGTTTTGGCGAAGAATAAATTGGTACTTAACGAATTTTCATTTCTATTTTTTCTTTTTCAGCCTAAATACGAAAATATTCTTGTATGAGTTATAAGGTCTGCATAAGTAAATGCTTCTTATTTTTTTATTCTTCAATTTATTTTAACTTTCGATAGGGACAAGTAATAATTTTGTTGTACGAAAAAGAAAACTGTTAAAATTACTGCTCTCGATAGTAATGACATTTCTGGAAAAATAGTCATATTTCTGGTTAATGATACCAAAATATATGATACTTAAACCGCTCATTTGGTAATTTTTCCGTTCCTACGGTAACGGCTTATAGAAAAGTCTAGTTTTCAAAATTATAGTTCTAATTACCATGCATTTAGTAAAAAATGCAAAACTGAAAATCAAATTTAATCAAGTAAATGGTTTTTTAAGTCAGGCTCTAAAGTATCATGATAAATTGCTAAATTTTACCACACTTACCAAATGTTATGTAAAATATTGTAAAACCATATTTTATCGTTAATTTTATTACCAAAGCCTTTAGTTAAAAATTAATAAGTTTTTTGGTGTTCCCATACAGCCAGAAACTCGATAAATTTTACCATATTCTGGTAGTTTTTGCCATATTTTTTTTCTCATTGTTCAAACCATTTGAATGCCCTGTGTAATAAAATCTATATTAATTATTCTTTGAGTCAAGATAACTTGACGGTATTTCAAAAACAACAATAGGTAATGTTTCGCCAAAGAACTATCTTACTTCAATTTTTAACAATTCTAATTGAAACTAATTATTACAGTTAAAAATTTAATATAAAATAAATCAAAAAGCCGTTTCTGTAACTTTTGATGTTTCACGTAAAATATTATGAAACACATTCATAATAATTTTTAAAAACTATTTAACTCAGTTTATAATAATACACCACCTTCTTAATACTTGATAAGTCATAAAAGTTATTTGATTCTTGTAATATAACCAGCCCTAAAGACAAAATCAGAAAAAAGAAGAAAAATAATGTAAAGGCTAGGAACAAATTGGTACTAAAACAGTTTCAGTTTTATTTTTTCTTCTTGGCTTAGAAACGAAACTATTTTTGTATAATAATGAAATTATTATGTTATTAAACAAGTTAAATGTTTCTGATAAGCAAATAATTTAATTTATTATAACACTCTATAGAAAGGGTTTTCAACCTTTTGCACCCTAAGGCCGCATAATTGGGAAATCCCATGAGCCACACATCTGCAAGATAATATAGTATAGTGAAAGAAATTTATTAGAAAGGAAATAGAAGTTAATTTTAACATAAACAAATATTGGTGTTTTTTCTCGATGGAAAAAATATTACTACTCTGAGGGAAAAATATGGTAATATTTAAGGTTCTCAATAAGACACTAAATAAGGTACGACAATTTTTATAAATGCGTTTTGGTAAAATCAAGAATAAAATATTGTTTTATGATACGTGATATAATTTGGTAAATGTGGTAAATCATGATGTCTTAGAGCTTGGCATATAAACCCCTCGTTCCGTTAAATTTATTTTTTATCTTTGTACTTTTCACTAAATGTGCGATATTAAGAACTATGAATTTGAAAATCAGAAATTTCAGTAAACTATTGCCATATAAAGAAAAATATTACGAAATGAATTGTTTAAGTACTGTATATTTTGGTTTTTAATACCAGAATTATGGGAATTTTTTTTCTTCCAAAAATGCTTGTACCGTAGTTCTTTTCTTCGTGTGCGTTGAAAATACTGTTTCTGAAAATTTTTGTGTGTATTTCTCACTGTCATGATAGAAAAATTTTAAATAAAACAATATGAAATTTTTAGAGAAAGTTTAAAGTATTTTCTAGAGTCAAATCGTTGATGATAAGATTATAACTATTTGAGTTATTTTATTTTAGAGTTGGAGATTTCTTTTTTAAGGCAAATAATTCAGTCAAGCGAAAACTATTAGCAGAGGAATCATGAGTTGTTTACAACCACGTATCTTTATGTCTGTAAATGAGTAACTCGTTTCAATTTCGTTTTAAATTTCGAATAAGATTTGGAGTAACTTAATTGTTTATGCCAACGCTTTTTTGATGTAAAGATAAAACCAATGCCTGTAAAATCATATTTTTTTGTAGTTACGGATAATTATGACTGAAAACAAATGAAGAATTTGTCCATTATTATATTTTTGATTTTTTTTTCGGAAACAGTCTTGATGTTTTTTTAAACTATCCCGAAAGGTGAACGAAATATATACTTTTTTCCTTCATTTGGACAGAACCAAAGCTAATTATTCCCCTTTTGTTTAAAAAAATTATAATTGTTTAAATTAAGGGAATTAATGTTAAACACTTGTATAAACTAATATCGAGAGGTCTTATATGCCTTTTACTGGCGGTGCCTTCGTTTTCCTTCTCATTCATATGACGTCAGACTATCTTTTCCCCCTTCTTCCTTTAATGTTCTTATTTGTTTCAAGGAATGATTTTTTCATTTTGAATCTGTATGATTCTAAATTATTGAAACATTTCCGTATTTTGTTATGCTTTGCAAGTTTTAGAGCTCAGACGAAAATTATTGAAAGATTATCTAGTCATAAGTATTTTTAAAATAAATAATAATGACAGAAGTGTGCAATAGGAGAAAGTTCTCTAAATTAATTAAATCTCTGAATAATTTAGAACCACGTGACCCCCAAAAAGACCAACGAAGATTTGATAATTAACTTAAAGAAAAACGGAATAAATTGAAACATATGATTTGCTTTGTTTTGTAGATGACATCATCGAATTTATTCTATCCAACCTTCAAACCCAAATCGACTGAATGATAGGGCTGATGACTGAAATGTAAAAAAAAATTTCTGTCAGATTGGATCCATTTCAATTAACAATATTTGCACGTGTTTTCGTTA
This sequence comes from Parasteatoda tepidariorum, assembly GCF_043381705.1. NCBI lineage: Eukaryota > Metazoa > Arthropoda > Arachnida > Araneae > Theridiidae > Parasteatoda > Parasteatoda tepidariorum. Next base: position 31,627,094 of record NC_092208.1, read on the forward strand.
ATTTTACAACCACGTTGTTACTGCAAATAGAGACTATTTATAAAACACTTTTATCACAATGTTTAGTCAGCCATTCCATCCGTTGAGGAATTTTGTTACTAGTTTGAAAATTTTCGAGAATATATAGACTTGATTTCCTAATCAAATGTTTAGTTATATAATTTTATCTAAATATAAACTATTCTACTATACTTACACTGAGAAAAAACAATGGTCAAAATTGTCAGAAAAAGATAAAATTTACTGTATTTTCGGCTCAATGGGAATACTAAATATTTAATATTTTTACTGAGGCTCTTTGGTAATGTTTTTGGCAACATTTATGTAAAATATCATTTGATAATGTGTGAAAAAATTTGGTAAATATGGTAAAATTTGGCAATTTTGTTATGATACCTTAGAGCATGGCATTAAAGGCCATGTGTACGGTTGAATTTACATTTAAGTTTTGTATTTTTATTAAATATGTGGTTATAAAATCTATAATCTTAAAAGCAAGAATTTCTGGTAACCGCAGCCACATGGAGGAAAAAATAAACATTTGTTTTGTTCAAATATCATATATTTTGGATTTTATTACCACAATTATTGCTTCCTGTATCAAAACTGTCACTGGCATACAGTACGGTAATTTTTCCAGTAATTCTTTCCTCGTGTTGTTAAATTTCAAATTATTTTTGTCATTATTAATTTTTTTAAAAGATGTGTAACATTATATCCTTTGCAGAAATAGATATTTCTATGCCTGACAAATTCATGTTAAATTTTAATTTTGCATTTTTTCGCTTTTTTTAAAACGAAAGTATCTAAGTCACAGAAGATAAAAAAATGTTTAGTTGTATATTTTTATTCAAAAAACTATTGTGCAATAATTGTAATATTGTACAATATGATAAATACGGAATGATTTTCGTTATTAAGTTCGTACACGATGTGTTATATTTATATGCATTTCGAAATTTAAAAATAAGTTACAATTACAAAATCATTTATCCCAAATCATGTATTTAAAATAAAGTTTTTTAGTTAATTTTATTTTCATAAATTCATTTAATAAATAAAATCTAAATTATATATATTCTTTCAAAAAAAATAAAAAAAAAAAAACTATTATAATATAAATCTAATTATTGTCAAATCTAATTATAATATTTAATTAATTCGAATTTACTCATAACGAGACATTTAATTTAAAAGCTGAATTCAATTACTGCAATTTTTTTGAGTATTTCAATTATATCGAGAAACTAAAAATTAAAATTCCTTTGTCGCGTACTTATTAATAAACTTGTCGTTTTTGAAAAATAACTTAAACCTCGCCGTGATTGAAAGTAATTCTAAATTTGAATATTATTTTTATACGACTTAATTTTAATAAAAAAATGGAATTAAAGTCAACACATGAAATGGAAGGTGTGTCATTAATGTCATGAGACTAAGTGAAAATCCGCACTTCATTCCATTATTTTTTATAACCGTTACAGAATTATTAGAATAAGAAAAATGAACCTCTTGTTTTTGATGGACCGATTTTTAAATATCGCTTCAAAGTATTAAGATTTTCTGGTTTCATAAAGACGCTAAAAATCTAAAAATTATTAAAAAAATATTTCTTACATATTTTTAATAGGTTATCCCTTTTTATTCACATTCGCTAAGTTTAATCGTTGAATAAATATTTTAAATTACATATTTGAGATGTAATAAAAATTTGGTGATAAATATGAAAAGTAACTCTCTTATAATCTTGTCAAATACCGAATAAAAATATTATAGGAAGAATATTCTAGATATCGAACCCCTTCATAAAAATAATTCCAATTTTTTTTAAATGTAAATCGAATTTTCTGTATCGTTGATTCGGAAAAAGGCAAACGTTTTTTGTTAATCTTTCTGGATTGTATGAAAAAAAAACACGGAGATAAAAGTTTGATCAAAACTACAAGGATATGGAAAAAGTTACCGTAGTTCTGGCTCTATGGAAACACCAAAAAGCAGGGTACTTTTTTTCCCTAAACGCTTTGGTAATGACTTTTGGTAGAATTAACAATAAAATATGTTTTATTACTATGATGTTTGGTTGTAAATGTGGTAAAATTTGGTCATTTTATCATGATATCTTACAGAATGGCATAAAAACCTTTTATACGATTAAATTTACTTTTCAAAATTATATTTTTACTAAATTCGTGGTAATAAGGAACTTAATTTTGAAAATCAGATTGAATAGAAAAGCTACAAATTGAATGGTTTAAATACCATAAATTTTAACTATATTACCAGAATTACGGCTTATTTATCAGATAAGACTCGAGTAGTCTATTACCTGGACTATTTAGCCCTGCGACAAAAGCAGTTTTAAAATCAGTAGGACAAACTTAAAAAGAAAGAAAAAAGAATCATCGTAGCACCATATAGGGCAGTGTTTCCCAAACTTATGACTTTTGTGAACCCTTTCTAAATTTTTCGCAACGCTGTGTACCACTAATAAAAAATTAATGTATTTTTTTAAAAATAAGTTTTTCTTTTTGGTGCAAAGTTTTGTTAATAAGTTTATTTGCATCAGTAAGAAGGATGATATTATTATTGCTATGATAAAAAAATATTGCACGAAAGTTAAAAATCACAACTGACTGTCGTCACTACTAATTATTGAATGTTAACTCTGCAAAAAATAGCCAATAGAAAAATAAGTACTCGTTAATTTTCCTGACTAGCTTTGTTTTTAAATAAAACCTTTTGAAATTTTCGCTTGTTGCAAGATACTTCGCATAAGAACGCGTACCCCCGTTAAACTGTTCCCGTACCCCTGGGGGTACGCGTACCACACTTTGGGAAGCACTGATATAGGGTATAAAAAAACTATAATAACTTTTCTAGGCCCACATTTGACACATAATATTAGTGCTGAAGTAGAATGGTAGTGTAGATTCTACAGTTCTTTTCAATATTTATTTTATGACAGGGCAGTGAGATTGTGTGTAATTGTATTATGTAATTTACTTTTTAATTATATGGTTTAAAACTAAAAATACCACATTTGGTGAAAAAATTTGTAATCTGGGTACCAATTTTATGAAGATAGATTGAAGATTCAGGGGTGCCATATTATGGAGAAGGGACTCTGGGTGCCAATTTATATTGGTGATGATGATAGGCAGGTGAGGTTGGAGTTTGTATTATTGTATTCGTACAAAGGGCCAGTTGAAGACAGTAATGAAAACAGAAGATGATGAATACAGAAGGGTGGTGAAAATAATAGTTGAGCCGGATTAGAATTAATAAAAAGGCTTTTATTTTATGTATAGTATTTGTAGAGCTCGAGATACAAAACTAAATATTATCCATAAATTTCAGTTGAATCAATTCTGCATAATAATATTAATAAGGACAGGCCGTGGGAGACAAATCCCCACGACCTGCCTAATCAAAAGCCAAATTTAAAAAGTACGTGTAATTTGTTCCGATCGGACACAGAAGCATGGGTAGGAGATCCAAAATTGGCGATTTATTAAAATATAGCATAGCCAAAACAAAGCCAATCAGCATATCAATATTGGGTTTCAAATAATACCTTGGCGATCACGAGTCGCCAACAAATTTATGTGAATTATTACAACCATGCAACCGAAACATTTAGCCGTTGGAAAATTAGAATAAAAAGTTATAAATAGATTTTTGTTTTCGATTAAAGGCGACAGTGAATATTTTTCGATTAAAGGCGACAGTGAATATATAAGTCTGCATTAGTAATGAAATAAAAAAAAAAGTATCCGTTACATTGATCTGGAAGAGAAGAAATAAATATTTTATGCTCATTTAAAAGATTAAGTTTTTGATTTATTTTTAAATGTAATTCTATTAATAAAGAATCAGCTTAAGTAATGAAAGATATTTTAAAAGATAGAAAATAAATATGTGTATGCCAATTCTGGCATCACACCACAGATGATAGGAAAACCTGTAAAGAACGCCTAAAAAAAGATGTTTTTAAATATATATAAAAATATAAGCATAGCTAAATAGTTTAAGAAAGTTTCATTTTAAACGTGGATAATTTTCTAACTAGAAACGTTAACCAATTTAGTTGTTGCTTATAAATTATAATCAATACAATTTAAATACTACAATTATTAATAAAATATTTTAAGACGGAAAAAAAGAAACGTATTTTCAAAAATGTTTAAGCATATGTTTCACTTTAAACGTGGATAATTTTATTACTAGAAAAGTTAGTTGTTGCTTATAAATTATAACTAATACAATCTAAATGTCACAAGTATTAAGAGAATACGTAAATGAAAATTAAAAAACGAAACGCATTTTGAAAAATGCTTAGACACATGTTTCATTTTAAACGCGGATAATTTTCTAACTAGGAAAGTTAGCCTATTTAGTTGTTGCTTATAAATTATAATCAATGAAATTTAAATACCACAATTATTAAGAGAATATGTTAAGAAGGAAAAAGAGAAACACATTTTTAAAATTGTTTAAACTTATGTTTCATTTTAAACGTGGATAATTTTATAACTAGAAAAGTTAACCAATTTAGTTGTTGAGTATAAATTATGATCACCACAATTTTAATGACACAACTATTAGCAGAATCCATTAAGAATGAAAAAATAAACACATTTTGGAAAATGTGTTAAAAATGGAGACTTTTTAAATCTGTTTTATTTAAAACGTTAATGATTTTGTAACATGAAAAGTTAACTAAGTTTGTTATTATTTTTAAATTATGATAAAAAAATTCAAACCGCAATTATTGGAGAATATTAAAATAATGAGCAAAAAATTTCTTAATTAAAAAAAAAACACAGAAATTTTAAGAGAATCTGTGTGGACAAAAATATAAAAAATGTGTCAAAAGCTGAAATTTATGTTAAAAATAAATACTTAAGCCTGGCTAATTTCTTAGCAGGAAAATTTAATCAATGTTGTTTTTAATTTTAAATAAGAATCAGCATAATTCAGAAACCACAATTATTCGAAGAATATTTAAATCATAATCAACAAAATTTAAAAAACACAATTATTGGCATAATCCTTAACGAAAGCAAATAATAGGGGAGATTAACAAATAGTCGAAATGAAATTTTATCAGTAATTTTCTTAACAGATAAAATGCGTTTTATTACTAATTTTAAAATAAACTGTCGAGAAGTTTGAGACTTTTCTATGCTAAATTATTCTTAATTTGTATGCGTTTCGTATAATTGCAAAGAACAAACACGAAACACAATATTCCAGAAGACTTTTATGACCCAGAAAAATAACACCCTTAACAAATCCCCAATTCTACGCTAAATAACCCGTAAAAAAGTTAAGGTATCAAACGTCATATTTAGACGTCACGAAAGGCGGTTCGGAGAGGAAGAGCGCTGTGATCTCTGATTGGGTAGAGAAGCCGGGAACCCAAAAGGCGCGTGGGCGAAATGGAATTGACAGGTATTTGAAAGCATATAAAATTCGAGAACATCTTCATTTTTCTTCCACTTCAAAACTCACTCGATTTACTTCCAACAATTCCCCTCATTTACCAAACGAATTAAAGCGCAAAGAAAATAATTTTTTTTTAATTAAAAAGCAGTCCTAATTTTAATTTTCATTTCAACATGCTGATTCACGTCAGTTGTTTCTTGATGATGTTGATCAATTCAGCGCTTACTGCTCAGGTATGATTAAATGGTTTTTTCATTTATATGTGCAGGTGTAGAACTTTTATGTGAAATTTCACCAAAAGCATGCAAAAAAAAAAAATTTATGTCCGTTTGTAAATATATAATTCTGCAACTTTAATCTAAATGTCATCTATTCATTTAATGTTGTTTTCTCTTAAACGAAGAAAAAATCTGTAAAACGTTTTCATCCAAATATGTTTTACTTATATTTTATTGGTGGTACATAGATTCTAGGCTGAGAAATAAATTAATGCGCTTTATTTTATGTAAAGGAGGTGTAAAATTTTTTTCCCTGAATTTTTTTTTTTATCTTTATTTTCTTTGAAAATATTTATTTCAATTGAAAAACGAATGATTTAATCAGATGTGTATTATAAACATGAACGCGCTAATTCCGCTAGCTGAAAATTTGCCACCATCGCGGTAATTTTTTTGCATTGCTAGAAAAGAAAACTTTCTTCTCAAAGAAGTACATCATTTTCGAATTCCCAAAATAAAAATATTATTTTTTTACTCTATTTCCCACAAGAATTTTTTACGCATTCGAGATTTAATATTTGATTCAAGTAGTTTAAAATCGCACATCGCAATTCGTGTTCATATGTTTTTAAATAACACATCGCGATTCGTATTAGGCGATTTCGATATTAGGCGATTTAAGATCGTGCATCGTATTTTTACCGTTATAATCAAATATCGCTTCTCGTATTCACCCGATTTTGAAATCAAACATCGAGATTCGTCCTAACGCTATTTTAAAATCAAACATCGAGATCAGTACCACGCGATTTTAAAATTAAATAACGAGATTCGCATTCACGTAATTTAAAAATCTCACATTGAGGTTCACATTCACACAATATAAATAATAAAGTGACTTGGCGACGAAACGGTTGAAAATACTCACGAGAATTAATCAATTGCGTGCAGTAAGTTTTTTAATTGAGATTCTGTGAAAGCAGAAAGTGTTTCATTTTATCCAAGTCTGGATATAATTTTTTACAGAAATGATTATTATATTTTTTTTTCAAATTTTCTTTTTAAGCTATTGTTAAATTCATTGCATAATTGAAGGACTTAGTGGAAGAACCGGTTAACTGAGATTTTGGTCAATTTGAGTAAATGAGAGCTAAAGTTTATACGTTCCTCCTTTTTTTTTCATTCAATTTTTATCTTTTTAGTATGTTTTGTGAAGGTATAACTCTGAAAATTTTTGCTGTTCCAGTTATTTGATTCCAACTCTTTTATAAAGGAAGATTTTGATGATTTTTGTGCTTGTTTTTACGGACTATTTTAAATGTTCTCATCGAATATAATTTTGTTTAAATAGATAAAATAAATATACATATATTTAGACTTATATTCATAGAATAAAATTTTAGCAATCATAATTTGGAACAAACTGGTATCAAATTTCATCTAGACTTGTTAGTCAAAAAGCAGATCAGAAGAGATTCAGAGGCAGCGTGAGCTCAACTTTCGCGGAGTAGATGTTTCACAGCTATGTATCGCTTTAATTGGCGAGAATTCGATAATTTTTGATTTTAAAATAGTATTCTCTTAAGGTATCTTTCTGACTTGTACAAAAACATGATTTTCGGCAAAATTTTCGAAATTGAGTTTATTATAAATTTAGAATCCCTGTACTTTTAGCTTTCTAAAAATACTTTACTTTTGTTTGCCGGTTTTTTCATCCAATGAATACTGAAATAATGTCACTTAGCCGGTTCTTCCACTGAATATCTTCGAAATGAATAGATTTAGCGAAATAAAGGAATGTTTAAATAAAGCTAAATTAAGGACTTTCGCCTAGAAATCTAAAATTTCTTTTGAAAATGTCACTTACCCGGTTCTTCCACTAAGCTTTTCAATTAGAGTAACAAGACATCAAAGTTTTTGGTTAATCGAAATATTTTTAAATCGATATTTAAATAAATTGCAAAAAATCTTTGTGCACATATTATAAGTTTTAAATACAATTATTTATATAGCAGAGTTGCTTAGCCTATTTAAAAAATAAATCAATTTTTAAGCAGAAAATACATTTATAAATTCTTTATTTTTTTCAAATATAATCATTGGTATACTAGTGATGCATATTATTTAATTTTAACGATTGTAAAAGTAAACTAAAAATATTACATTCGCAAACTTTAAACTTCTTAATAGTAGCAAATCTGTATTGCAAATTATTTTGTTTGAATAATTAAAACATATTTTAAAAGCAAATTTGTGCATATTTTATAACTTATTTTAAAATAAATAATTAGCATGGCATTGTTTTTTTATGAATTCCTACTTAATAATTTCAAAATCATATTAATTTTAGTAATCCAAAAGTTCAATTTATTTTTACACTGTATTCCATTTACTTGTGTTAAATGTTGTGAAACCAACTGAAAGAACCAACTAGAGAGAATTTTTAAAGATAAATTTATTTAACAAATTTGAAAAGTCCCTAAATACAAAAAGGGATAAATTTTTTTAATTAAAAAGTTTCAAGCAATCAACTGTATTTTTTTTAAAGAAATAAGTAATGCATTTTCGGCTGAAATCAATTAATAAAAATTAATGCTTAAGCTATGGGAAATATTTTAATTTTCAATTAAAAGAACTACATTCAGAATACACATGTGATAAGTGCATTGTTTACTTCATTAGAAAATGTTTTTTTTTTAATAATTGCGTTTTAAATAAAGTAAAGCTACAGCACCGGTAATAAATCATGGGTGTCGTCTAGGTTAAGGTTCGACCAACGTCATGATGGTAACAATAATGTCAGCATTGTTCACCTACCACCTTTACTTCTAAAACAAGCTTTTACCCATCTGTCATGCTGAAATATGCATAACATATTTCTGAACATTTAAAAACCAAATTATAATCTTATTTAATAATTTTTCAATAAATAAAAATCATTAATATTTCAACATGACACCATTGATCTGAAAATAAACTTACTGCAAGCCGTTATCGGAGATAAAACCCCGGTCGCTAATTTACAATCCAGCAGACTTTAACGACTAACTCNTTTTTTTTTTTTTTTTTTGAAAGACTTTCCTCTTGGCTGTAGTTGGTCACAACTATAATGCAAGCTTATATTTCCTTTAAAATTTGTGACCAGAGCTAAAAAAAAAATAACAATTTTTAAAATTAAGAAAATGTCAAACAAAAGATCGGGTCGTTAAAGGCCTCTGGATTGGAAAATCGCGCACCCCAGTCTTTCGCAGGGATAGCACAGTATCTTAAACACTTCTCCCTAGCAACCCGCATTTTATGCATTTGTCAAAATAATTACTCGCTATCATATGTCTCGGTAAGTTTCTTTTAATATGCATTTTCTGTGAATTAGCTATGGCCATAAATAATTTGAAACATTTTTTTTTTCATACAGCCTGTTATTGTCTGTTTTATTTGAAAATGTATCACTATTCACTAAAATAAATACTAATAAGTACGATTTTTTTCATATTTTAAGTTATTTTACCTAAGAATCTTTCATCAATGCTTAAAATTAATATTACAATAAACTTTTTTATTTCAAACTTTTAGTCATTTTTCGCTAGAATTTTTATATTTATAATTGCAATTTTATTTTCCAATTTTTTATCGTTAATTCCCAGTATTTTTAAACACATTCTTTTTTTTTCAAGGTTTATTGTTACGCTACGTTACTTTACTTTTACAAAAGTTTATGAACAATAAACCCTGAAATTAAAGTTAGATTTAAAAAAATTGACTTTATAATATTTGCTCAAATGTAATAAATAATGTAACAAGCAAAATATTTGTAAACTTAAACATTTCGATACAAATGAAAACTGAAGATGGAACGTATTTGTGTACTACTCTTAACCCTTTGAAACTGTTCGTCTGATCTGAGCTACCATCTTAAAGTGCCAAACTTGCTTAAAGTATCAAACTTACTTAAAGTGCCAAACTTACTTAAAGTGACAAACTTACTTAAAGTACCAAAAAAATGCGACCATGAAAGGCAAATAAAATAAAATATAACACACATTATAGCTTTGAATAATAAAATTCATTATTTCATTTCTAAGAATTTTGATGGGCAACCTTTTAATCGAGCTTTGCAGTTAAAATATTGAGGATATGAATCTTACAAAACGTCATATTCTCGTATTTGTTAAATAATGGGGGAAATTTAAATTTCATTAGATAATTCCCAGATTTTTAGAACTCAATATTATTTTTTCGATTATCAGATTAATACATTAAATACATTATTTCGGAAATATATTTTTGACGCTTTTGAATTAAATTTGTAATTGTAAATGTTGTTCAATGAAACTATTGTGTTCAGATAAAATATTTAAAACAAATTAAATGTCTAAATAACATAAGTTTTGATGGAAGAAATCCGCTACATGCACGCAATCAGTTACAATAACCTAACTTCTGATTTTAACTTGCAACTACAATCGAAGTTTAATTAACTTTTTTTAGAAAAAACAATCAAACTGGAAATTGAATCTTTGTTTTAAATCTTTTATTTATGACCTTTATTATGCAGTTTTGCTATGTTTTTTTAAATGCCTCCATTTTGCTGATTGAAGATTTCTACTAAACAATAGATTTCAGGAAATAGTTAAAAATAAAACAAAACTTAAAACATTTTAGATTATTCTTATTTATAAAACGAATTCATAGAATAAATGTAGCAATTTTGATTTAAGTTTCAAATGTTCAATAAATATTTAGTTCAATGAATGATGATATTTCAGGACTTATAGTGATTTAAAAAAAACTTGTATTCTTTTTATCGAATCAAATACTGCACTGAGAAAAAAAATATAGTCAAAACTACCAAAATGTGGTATTATTTACTTATGTTTGTACTCTTTAGGAACAATAAAAAGATCGGTAAATTTTTACCGAAGTACTTTGGTAATGGTTGTGGTAAAATGAACAATGAAATGTGATTTCATAATATGTGATAAAATTTGATAATTTTATCATGATACCTTAGAGTTGGTATAAAAACCATTTATTCAGTTGAATTTACATTTCAGTGATGTATTTTTTACAAATGTGTGATAATAAGAACTATAATTTTAAAAACAAAAATTTCCTGGTAAACCGTTACCATATGAACTCAAATATTACCAAATGAAAGGTTTAAATACCGTATATTTTAAATTTATTAACTGGAAATATGTTTCTTTTTTACTAGAAATATGTTTAAAATACGAAACGGTAATTTTACCTGAATTGTTTTTCTACGGGTATGCGAAAGTGAAGTATGCGAAATTGAAGCATATTGAAAACAAATGCAACTGCATAGCTTTTTAATGATCGCATTTTCATTCTCTGCAAAATACAATGATTCTATTACAAGGGGTTCACCTAAAATATGCTAATTAGTTATTTTCTTATTTTATAACCGTCGTTTAACAGTCAACCCAACTTCATGGGTTTACGACTACTAACGTTCAACTCCGTAGCCTTGTAATTTTGAACTAATCCAGAAGACAAGGAAACTCCTGGATCAGTACCCCCAGAGGTATTGATTTGTTGTGGGAACATGGAGGACTTTGAGACTCGACAGATTTAACGTGCATCAGTCACCATTTACTACACGGGGAGTCTTTGGCCGGCGAGGATCGAACCTACGACCTCTTGGATATGGGCCCAGCGACCTACCGACCAGGCTCTCCCGGCATGCTAATTAATTAGTGAAGACCACAGTTTAGGTTATGAAATTAGACGCAAATTACTTTCCCGAATAAATATCAAATGAGTTTATTTGTATCTTGCCCCGCCCTACTTTAGGGCATACGAGAGTAGACACATTCACAAAGCAGAATAAACATCAAATATTTTTTTTGATGATTTGAAACAGTAGTCAGTCCAAGTCAAAATTTTTGATGGTTTTCCATTGATGGACCAACATAATTTTTGTGATAACCATCAATAATTCCATCATGAACCATTTTATTTTTTGATGGTAAGGATCAATAATTCCATCATGAACCATTTTATTTTTTGATGATAAGGATCAATAATTCCAGCATGAACCATTTTATTTTTTGATGGTAAGGATCAATAATTCCATCATGAACCATTTTATTTCTTGATAGTAACCAACCATCACCACAATGTAGGAATTCTGAATGATTTATGATGGTCCATCATAAGAATAGCAACTTATTGTGATGGTTTGTTCATGCTGAACCATCTGAAATTTCCATCATAGCTTCTTGGAAATCAAATGCTGAAACGATCCTGAACAATCATCACTCCGACGAGGAATTCGGACTGATTTATGATGGTCCAACATAAAAAAAAAACCAGGTTGTTTTCATGGTATATTCCTGAAAACCAACAAGAATTCCAATTAAACCATCATGGAAATATTGGAACCATCATGGATCATCACGGATTGTTGGTCCATGGGAATCAAACTTCTATTGATGGTTAACCATCATAGTATTAGAGTAGAATCATGGAATGATGGAAGTTTGTTGGCATTTCAAGAAACATAAACTCATAATGGAAAATGTTGGATGATGTTGTTGTTGCATACCCTCATCTGGCCTGACGCAGTCAGACCAGATCTATAAACCCGTTGACCTGAATGAAATCGAAGACCAAAAGAGGAGTAGAGTAGATATCTTCCCAGAGAAGATCAAGACAGTCCAGAATATGATCGGCGGAAGCTCGGTGTAGATAGCATTTAGAGTTGAGGGGGTAGGCTTTAGTTCCTTCAGAAATGTTGGATGATGGTGACCATCAAATGATGTTGATCCCTCATGAATCACACGGAAACCAACATAAGTCATCAAAAAATTTTGATAGAACCATCAAGAATTTTGACTTGGGAAGAGCGGTTTAAACTTACAAGGGAAACTAGGGAAGTGTAGCTCGCCAATTTTGAAATAAACTAGTGGGATGTATGCCTTATGAGGAATAGTTTTAGGGGGCAACATTCGTTTCGGCCCATAGAGGGTCCTATGAGACATGAAAAATAATTCAATATATAGAAAAATCGGTCTTTTATCACTTCAATGCAGACTATTAGTTATTGTAAGTGTTTCATACTCCAATTAATTAATTGGCTAATTAATTGATTTGCTTATTAACAAATTAATTAGCAAATTAATTATTTGATCATTAATTAATTAATTACTAATTAATTAATTATTAATTGATTTGTTATTAATTGATTTGTTACTCCGATTAATTTGGAAAAAATTTTTCTAGAAAAAAATTCACAACATTTGTTTTTTTAAATTACTGTACAATTTTTTTTTAAAATTAATCTAACAGGTTTTTCTGAAAAACTACAGAGATATAAAATTTTCGAAATCCATTTTGACAATAAATATGCATTACATAGTACGTGAAAGTACCACAAAATTAATTGGAGTATGAGATAACTACAATAACTAATAGTCTGCATTGAAGTAATAAAATACCGATTTTTCTATATATTGAATTACTTTGTATCTCTCATAGGACCTTCTATGGGCCGAAACGATTGTTGCCCCCTAAAATTATTCCTCATAAGGCATACATCCCACTAGTTTACTTCAAAATTGGCGAGTCACACTTTCCTAGTTTCCCTTGCTAGTATTATTCTTATTAAGCTTGGAACCCATTGGTAAAATTGAACATTACTTGTATTGTAATTTTCTTGCTTCGCATTCTTTCGCATCATTTAAAATCAGAAAAACTTATTTTTTGACACAAGAAGGCCTGCAGCTTAAAACTGAAAAAAAAAAACACCGAAACGAGCGCCATTATTATTTTTATGACATGCTTTCATTTTTGCTTATTGCCATATCCTTGGAATTAGTTAACATTAGGTGGCCTAAAGGAAATCATTTTGACTACTTTCTAACTGCTTTTTCATTTTCAAAAAATTTACAAATAATAATGCATAAATTAATATTTTCTTTCCAAGTGAAGTAAATTTTTTTATTGTTAATATTTACTAATAACTTGTTATAACTGTAAATAATATAAAAAATATTAAAAACTAATTAAATAAATTTCCTCGCACATTCGTTATTATTTCATAATGCAGTCATTTTGACTGCTTTTGGACAATATAGGTATATACTAAGTTTCAGTCTTTCCAGTGTTAATGCAAGCTAATGTGTTTAGACCCTTTTATAAGATTTAATTACAAAAAATGTCCAGATAAATCATATCAGATATAGGCGAGCTAAGAATGACCGACAATTTGAAAAAAATCACTGATGATTATTGGAAGAAGCTGGAAATCTTATTGCTTAAAGAACCAGTTATTACTCTCGCTAAATTATCCGAACAATTTCAAAGTTCATCAATAGATGGTGATGCCTGAACACTCATGTAGAATTTCTTTGTTTTGTTATAAAATTTGTTATGAAGGAAATTATTTTAACAAAAAAAAATCTTTCTTTATTTTTCAAATAACTTTGATTATATTATATGCAATATTTTTAGATCTTTCACAAATTACTTTAGAAGTATGGCAAAAATTACAAAATAAAAATAATCACTAACTTTTTTTCTATTCTCTTAACTAAACTGTTTACGGAATATTTTCCAAATTTTGTGAATTTATGTGTTCATGTTTAAGAAGCTGATGAGAGAAAGTAATTTTCTTCATTCAGTAAAAAGAACGTTTCTCGTATATTTGAAAATATGATCTAATAATTTCCTTTTTCCAAATACTAAGTATTTATTTCGATCTCTTTACTGGGTAGGGAGCATAGGGCCTTGGTAATGGCTCTCCATCTGACATTATTGGTGGCCAAGCACATTATCTCTTTCCATGTTTTATTTATCGTCTTTATTTCATTCTTAATAATTCCGGATCTTTCTTTTTTAAGGTCCATCCCTCTTTCGTTTTCCCTTAGGTGTCCAGTCCATAACTTGTGTTACTTTGAACTAATGAACTAATAATATTTTATAATAGTTTGTGCTATCCATCCTCACTTCAGTTCTCTGATTTCTAATTTTCTTGATTTTTGTTTATTGATTTCGTATAATTCATTGTCGATATTTTGTGAAACTATTTTATGTTTAGAATTCCTTTGATACATCTGTTTTAAAAAGGCCTTAATTAACTTATTTGTATCTGTTTTAAAGTTGTACTAAGTTTTTAATAAGTACTTATTTGAAATTTTAGATAATTATTCTTATTTTTGCTTTCATTTTATTTTATATATTCCTGCATACCCGAAATTTTTTTAGAATGGCGCTTCGGTGGGCTTCGCTGTGGGCGCTTCGCTGTGGGCTTAGTTCAACCTGTTAACGATACCTTGATCTGTACCTCATTGATTATTTATAATTGATCCAAGATAACAAAAACTGTCAACTACTTCTATCGAACAGTTTTGATTACTAAGTAATCTTTTATAATTTAAATATAAAATTGATTTCAAGAAACTTCATACAGAAGGGATGGTTCGTATATAGCAAAATTACTTATAATGTATAACATTATATTTCAACATGGAACACTGGGAAAAACTATCATTGTTGATTTGTAACTAATGTATTTTAAGTTATTTTCACACAATACAAAATTTAGTAAAACAAACTCAGCAAGAGAAATAAATTCATTTGGAGCATTCAAGTTAATAGAATATGCAAAAGATTTGTAAGAGCACTTTCATGTAGATGGAAATTACTGTCTTAAAATGGTATATTTTTCTTTTTCTTTTGCAACGCATAAGGTGTTAAAAAGACACTTAACTGAAGTTTAGCAAAGATTTCTTGAAGCTTCCCTTTTTGGTTATTTAATTTTTCCGAGTAGTTCTTGGTGATATTTTGTCAAGACTTTAGGGAACTGCTTTATTTAACAAAGTATATTTTTACTTCTTTTTTTTTCAAAAGAGACGTTAAATTTTATTTTTATAACCAAAATAAAAGTACTGAAAAGCATGGCTTTAAATTATTGTTAGATATACAAAAACAGTAAACTAAGATTGTTTGAATATTTGTTTTTATTAATTTTAATTAAATAATGAATATCTATTCTGATTTTATTTTTTATAATTAATTTCTGTTCTTTGAAAGTTTTATAAATGACTATCTAAGTTTTAATATCGATATTTGAGTGATTTTGAGAGTAATTATTTCTCCACCATTGTTTCAGATTAGCATTTTTGCCTAAAAAAATATTCTTAATTAATGTTTTTAAAAAACAGAAGTTAGTCATCAAAAATAAACTTATTTTTCAAACCTTGAGGTAAATATAAAAATTCAAATGTTAAATACTTTTAATTTAATATGCTTAAAATAAATTTTAAATAAATTTTTATAATTTTATACTCTTAATTTAGAAGACAATCAAAATCAAAAATAAAATTAGCGATTTTTCGGCTAATTAAAAAAAAAACATTGAAAATATGTAATATCGAAAATTAAAATGCGATCAACTTGTTTATTTACAAGTAAGGCAAGTTGTCAATCTTTACAACTATAACAAAAACATCCTTTAATGAGCAAATTTTCGTTGAACACAGCATGAATATTAGTTTGAAACATATTCGTCGAAACAAGTAAAATATACACTGACAATAAACAACGTATCATAAGCTATTAAATCGAAACTTTGTTAGTTAGAAAAATAATGAATAGCGGGTATGAAAGCTGATGATGCAATAAAAAAATAAGGCTACCAGTTCAACAAAAACAAGTTTAAATTTCGACCCAAGAAAAAGATGCCCAAAAAATGTTTCGAAAAACTTAGGTTAAATATGTTTATATGTGCGTTAATTCTACTTTGGGTACTTTTCCTATTCGTCCGCGCAAGTAATTTCGGCTATTATTTTATTTATTTATTTCGACTATTATTTATTCGGCTTATTTATTCATTTATTCGACTATTATTTTATATTATTTTATTTATTTCTTAAAAACTAAACATATATATATTTCCAATTTCCAATGTCTACCACATATGGCAACTATATGCCTTCGTGGTACTTAACGGATGCTATCGTTTTTTGAGAGCACCATATAGGAGAATCAACGTCACCCCCAACAACAGACGAAAGGCAGAGAGAAGGAGAAATGACATCCGTGCCCATTTTGAACCCGGGACCTTTCTTAACTCCTCCCACTCAGGTTCTTGATCACCATAGAAGCCGATCAGAATCCCCTTCCTAGAACCTATATAACATTTAAAAAATGTTTCATTACAATCTGTTGATAAGTACGGGTCTTGGCTTGATTTAAGCAGGTCCTATATTGAATTTGCAACCCTCCTATATGAAAAACTTATACTCAATTGTAGCAGCAAAACAGGTTTTTTTTTTATGAAATTATTCCTCATCAGTTTAATTTAAAGATGGGGGCTTAATATTTTCTAAATTTAAAATTTACAATCAAGGATTACAGAAATAATTAAAAACACACTTGGAAAGAAAATAGTTTTTTTAAAAAAAGATAATTGCAAAAAATATAAATAACATACAAACTTGGGAGATTATTTCAGAGATATGACATTATATAATGATAAATTAAATTAAATAAGGATTAAAGCAAAAAAGAAAAGTGTTTCTTTTTTAAATATAAAACACTGAGGNTGTTTTAAAAAAACATAAGTTTGTCATCAAAAATAAACTTATTCTTCAAACCTGGAGGAAAATATAAAAATTCAAATGTTAAATACTTTTAATTTAATAAACTTAAAATAAATTTTAAATAAATTTCCATAATTTTATACTCTTAATTTAGAGGACAATCAAAATTAAAAATAAAATTAGCGATTTTTCGGCAAATTAAAAAAAACATTGAAAATGTGTAATATCGAAAATTAAAATGGGATCAACTTGTTTATTTACAAGTAAGGCAAGTTGTTAATTTTTACAATGAAAAAACCTCCTTTAATTAGCAAATTTTCGTTTAATACATAGCATGAGCATACTGTAGCTTCTTATTGAAGTTTTTTTTTTGGTTTAAAAAAATATTCGTCGAAACAAATAAAATATATACTGACAATAAATAACGTATCATAAGCTATTAAATCAGAACTTTGTTAGTTAGAAAAATAATGAATAGTGGGTATGAAAGCTGATGAAAGAAATTTGCAATCAAAAAATAAGGCTACCAGTTCAACAAAAACAAGTTTAAATTTCGACCCGAGAAAGGGGATACCTAAATAATGTTTCGCAAAACTTAGGTTAAATATGTTTATATGTGCGTTAATTCTACTATGGGTACTTTTCCATTTCGCCCGCGCAAGTAATTTCGGCTGTAATTTTATTTATTTATTTCGACTATTATTTATTCCGCTTATTTATTCATTTATTCGACTATTATTTTATATTATTTTATTTATTTCTTAAAAACTAAACATATATATATTTCCAATTTCCAATGCCTACCACATATGGCATCTATATGCCTTCGTCGTACTTAACGGATGCTATCGTTTTTTGAGAGCACCATATAGGTGAATCAACGTCATCCCAACAACAGACGAAAGGCAGAGAGAAGGAGAAATGACATCCGTGCCCATTTTGAACCCGGGACCTTTCTTAGCTCCTCCCACTCAGGTTCTTGATCACCATAGAAGCCGATCAGAATCCCATCCCTAGAACCTAAATAACATTTAAAAAATGTTTCATTACAATCTGTTGATAAGTACGGGTCTTGGCTTGATTTAAGTAGGTCCTATATTGAATTTGCAACCATCCTATATAAAAAACTTATACTCAATTGCAGCAGCAAAACAGTTTTTTTTTATGAAATTATTCCTCATTAGTTTAATTTAAAGATGGGGGCTTAATATTTTCTAAATTTAAAATTTACAATCAAGGATTACAGAAATAATTAAAAACACACTTGAAAAGAAAATAGTTTTTTAAAAAAAAAAGATAATTGTAAAAAATATAAATAACATGCAAACTTGGGAGATTATTTCAGAGATATGACATTATATAATGATAAACTAAATTAAATAAGGATTAAAGCAAAAAAGAAAAGTGTTTCTTTTTTAAATATAAAACACTGAGGAATATTGTTTTTCAGATAAATAATTTATTGATAAATGAAATAAAGCTACAGGTTAGAATATCACTTTTAAGATATACATTAAGATTTTAATGTCCTCGAAATTGAATTTTTAATTAAAATGTTAGAAATTAAGTATTTTAATTAAACTAAGTTTCAAAGCATGAGTTTGTACTATATAATTTTGTTCTGAATCCCAAGAGATTGCATTTTTCGTAAGTTATTTATTTTGTTGGAAAGCTTTTAAACCAAATAGTGCAAAGAAACACAGAAATTTATTCTTGACTTTAGAAGAAAGCGATTTCAGATCAAAATACCGTAAAATTTATTTTTTAATCTACAAATGAAAAATGATTCAAAAAATTAAAATTCATGTCCTTAAGAAAATTTTAAATTGTTTAAATGTTTTATTAAGTCACTATTTAATAAAAAAATATTCTGTGGTATTTTTTTATTTCATATTAAATATGATATATGAGTAGCCCAGATAAATTTATTGATCTTGATAAAATTTATAATATCTGCATCCTTAAAACATTTTCATGCATTATATAGCATTTGCCAGCAATTATTTTCTCTTACTTCACCTAAAATAGCTAAAAATATTTTGATTTGATATACCAAAATGGGTTTCTTTGGATCACGGCAATTTCCATAACTTAGAGGTATAGGGCAAAATAAAGGTTTTACATACCAAAAATATAGTTTTTTGCAAATTAACTGTGACTTACAAAAAAATTTTAACCGTAAAGGACTTTATTTTTAAAAATTTAAAAGTGAAATATCAATTGATTCTATAAATACAGCATTGCATATTCTTTTTTATTTGAAAGTTCCTTTTTCCCCTGAAATTGCAGCATTTTTTTTTATCAAAATAGAGAAGCTATTTTTTCGGAAAAGTTGAATAATGATATTCAATGTTGTTCTTTTTTTTTTTTAAATTTAGCCATGCAAAGAAAGACGGATTGAATAAAGTTATTAAGTTACTTTTATTATTAAATTACATATTTTTGAAAAGAAATCGGTAGTTCATTATGTTATTCTATTATTCTATTCAAACCAGATTTCAATTAAAAAAAAGAACTGAGAGTATTATATTGATTCTCTGAAGCTTCCCTAGTTACTGAGAAATCAACATAAATATTTTTTCTAATTTTGAGATGAATATTTGAATAAAAAGGTACTTTAATTTAAAGCCTACGGGAAAATATTTCATTTTACTAAGTTGGAATAGAATATTTTTTTCTTTTTTAAATTGTGAAATATTTTTTTAGTTTTTCATTAAAATGTTCCTTCGTTTATAATAAAGTGTTTTAACTTTTCACTAAATACATGAAGAATTTAACGTGACAAGATAATTTTTCTTCCAACCGAATATAATATTCGTTTTTGAAATAAGTTTTCAAACTTCTTTACAATAAATAATACTTTTTGCTATAAAAGTTGCAGCAAAAAATACGAACCAATTATGTTAACAACCATTTGTTTTCTGTATTCTATTATATTCTATTATACACTTTATAAATATTTATTATGAAAATTACCTTTGGGGAAATAACACCTAGTAAAATTACCATACTGAAAGTTAATAGCATTTCTATTAAAAAATAAAACTTTTAATAATAAAAACCAAAATGTACGGTAGTTCAAATCATTCATTTGGTAATTTTTCCTTTCATATGGTAATGGTGTACCAGAAATTATAATTTTCAGAGTTATAGTTCTTATTACCACCCATTTTATAAAAATACAAGACTGAAAAATAAGTTAAACCAAATAAATAGTTTATAGCTCTGCTCAAAGGAATCCTGATAAAATTACCAAATTTTAACGAAATCCATCGTTTTTTGTTGTTAATTTTGCAGAATCATAACCAAAGCACTTCGATAAAAATTATCGAGCTTTTTGGGGCCAGAAGCATGGTAAATTTTACCATATTCTGGTATTTCTGACCATTATTGTAACTATATACACTCAGTGTGTAACTATAAATTTTTGACTATAGAGGGAAATTCTTTTCTTCATTCAATTCAATTTCTTTTTCTTCATTGACTCTTCATTGATCATTTCTTCACTGACTTTCAATTCTCTCGTACAAAAAATACTGCCAATAAAGATTATGAAAATTCAGGAAAAGCATATTTTCACATGGAAAAGGAAGTTCTAATTCTTTACTATATTTATGATTAAAATTACTTTTAATCTCATAAACTTTTGGACATATGAGTATTGAAATGAAAAAAGGATTGCAAATGAAAGACATACTATCAGATTTGCTAAATAAAGGTTTACTTTTTTTATGTACAAGAGTAAAATGATTCAATGAGGACTTGCTGTGCTTCGAAATTTTTGTTTTTAAACAAACTGTTATGTTTGCGATCTGCTTCAGGTCAGTCCGGTCTTATCGATAACATTCAGTATTTTTAAGTTGTCTTTGACGTTTCTAGACTGATAATGATTTAGAGATCCAGTGACATAACATAATTTCTTCTTTTCTTCTACAGATGACGTAGAGATTCCATACTTTTGCACCAAAGTGGTTGGGCTGTCCATGTGAAGTTTTTATGTTACCTCCTTCCTCACAAATAGTGACAAATGTTCAACAAAATGATAACCATAGAAGTAAATTTACTTCCACTGAGAAAAAAATTCTGGTAAAATTACCGTACGACATTTCAGATAGAAAAAAAACATATTGGTTAATTATATCAAAATGTACATTATTAAAACACATTCATTTGGTAATTTTTTTTTCATATATTTTGTTCGTCTTCAAAATTATAATTCTTATAAACACACATTTAGTAAACCATACAAAATTGAAAAGTAAATTTAACTGAATAAATAGTTTATTTGTCTTGTTCTAAGGAATCATAATAAAACTAATTTAACCAAAGTTACTAAATCGTATAGCATATTCAACCCTAATCGTCAAACCCTAACTATCAAACTTTGCATACATAATTCTCAGTTTATTGCGAAACTTATATTCTATATTACTTTCAGCCAACTTTTTCGAAGAAATACATTATTGGAAAATTCTTAATACATATGAAGAATATTTTCCTCCATTTCCACTCCAAGTACTAATATGTACAGTATAGGGTATAGTAATATGCCATTTTAAAGCTGATAATAGTATCTAGTACATCGTTCATGCAAAAAATTGCATGAAATCGCAATCGCAAAAAATATCGCAATCATACAACAATTGCACCTCCATTTACAACAAAAAAATATCGATTAAAATAATTACCAAAATATTTCTTTTATCCCATCATTATCAAGGCAATTAGAACAGCAATTTTGCTCAACGTCGAATCTAATCCTGAACGATATACGAATTAAAATAAATACTACATACGCCAACGTGACGTCATTTTAACGCTTTTCTTAAAGTTTTTTTCATACAGCGGGTCATAGCACACTCTTGAAACACTAAAATACTGAAACATTTAATTGATATTGTAGATTAGAATAATTAAAATTCTACAAGTTATAATTTAATGTCTCTATCATAGTATTTTAGTTCTGTGCGATTATACTTATGGACTAGATGGATAATTTTTCAGCGATTTTTTTTTTGCTTCATTTCAATAAAAATAGTTCAATCGAGATTAAACTGTTTGAATCAATCTGTTTTTGTCCTTATTTATTTATTATTTTTTCCCTGTAGTGTATTTTTGTAGCGCAGAATCACAAAACCTTATAAACGATTCTAAATATTTCATCTTAGTTTTTATTTCAATAATTCGTGATTAGAGTTTCGATCATATTTTTATTTACTCTCATGTATTTCATTCTGTTCTGCTATAAATAAAGAAAAGAAAACAATTATCAATCATAGTTAATCGAAAATTATTTATGTAGTCATTATGAGAACTAAGTAGTTATTCTTCTATTAGATTCAAAAAATAATGACCTATACATTAATCACGTGAAAATGTATTTTATTCAACATAGAAATAAAAATAAGGACTGGAAAAATAAAGAGAAATTAAAATATTTAATTAAAAGAAATTAATTTACTTTGGGAGTTAAGGCATAAAGTAATTCGTTTTTGCAAAGAAAAAGCATCCAAGCATTTATAGCTAGCTATAGCTAAGCAACTAAGTATCCATGAAAAGAAAGATTTTTATAAATTTAATTAAAAATAATGAAATAAAGCAATAAATTCATCACTTAACAAGTAGTTCAGCTTTTCACAGCGAGGTTCACTGTGGTTCACTGAATGCATTTGGTCGGAGAGTGTTGCCATTTTGCCGTGCTTTAAAAAAAAAAGACATGTCGCCTCTTTGAATGCTCCAGCATTAGAGTGAAAAAACTCTATATATTTCTCTACAATATTAACTTGCACAAACAATTCATTTGTTTTAAATAATAACCCTTGAGACATTAGATTGGAAACGTTTGATTGGATCAAATTTAAGTATTAAGCACGAACAAATACATAAAAAGTTTCCACTCTAACGCTAGTAAAAATGAGACAATTTATTTTAAAAATTTAATTTTTTTGCAGTTTTTCTTTTTCTTAACTTCATTTATATTTTGAATAAAATACATATTTTTGTGATTGATATGCGCTATTAATCTTTTTAAAATATTAAGAGAATAAAAACGTAAGCTTAATAATTAATACATAAATCAAATCCTGTTATTTATTTATAATATAATTTATCATAGAACCGAATAAATTAGAATTAGACAGTAGTAAATGAAAACATGGCAGAAAAAATATTCACGAATAATGTGACTAAATTTTAGGAATAAATATTTTGAATTGTTTTGAAAATTACAGAATTTTTTCCTCAACATAAATTTTTTTTAAAAAAATGAACATATATTCACACAATCTAATCTTTAATTCGTTTTTTTATTGAAAAACAGGGAAAAAATAATAATAAGGGACTAATTTTATAACTATAGATCACCATTAATTCTTTTATTAAACTAATAGCATTGACATATTGTTTATAATTACTGCATCAATAATTTTCCATAATTTCTTTATTTTCTGTTTGTAGTAGAATTAATCATATGTCAGAATTAAATGAATAATAGCAAATAATATGATAAAAACACTTTTTGTAGGTAATAAAACTTTTTATTATTTTATTTTTTTAATGGTGGCAACTTGGGGGTTGTCCCATTGGCCACAGGAATACCGGAACTGCTACTCTCTTCTCGTTACCCAGTGGGCACCTGTGGCGAAGCCACGGTGGTGGAGCAGCGTCGCCCACGTCACACAACCACAAACCCGTTGTAATAGAACTAAAAAATCTTCGATTTTAGTTCTTTTAGGTAATAGAACTAAAATCGAAGATAAAAGATTTGGAATTCATTAGAAACTTTTATGTTTCTACACAAAGCACTGCATGAAAAATTAAATTCAAAACACTCACAGAAATTCTTCTAAATCCAATATTTATTGAAATAAGATGACAAAAAAAACTTTAAAACTAAAAATCATAAAGAAGTATATTTCGTCCATGCTAGAAATATATTCCTACGGAAGTAAACAAAAGTAAGACAGAGACATTATAAATATTACAGTGTTAACTATTTAAACATAATGTATAAACTAACCATTTCCTTTTAATGTTTCAAGAAGGCATTGAGGCAAATTTGAGTAAAAAGAAACTTTAAAAAAAGTTTCATCTTAACGTTGCAGTAATATATTTAAACGGTCGCACTTAAGTTACACAAGTCACTCTTTGTTAGAAAACGAACTAAGTTAAGTATTTCTTTACCATAACTATTACTCCAAAAAATAATTTAATTACATTTAATTTTATTGCATGCAATAAATTTCTATTTATTTAATTTTGAATTAAAGTAATTATTTTGATATTTAAAGAAAAAATTATTTACAGCATATTTTCCATGCTAAAAAGTAGGTTTAGCTACAAAAAAGCCGTGTGAAAAAGTTTTAATCACGAAGTGTAAAAACAAATATTGCTTTAGGTAAAAAATGAGTATTTAGCAGTTTAAGTCGCTTTTAATTGGTTAAGTGAATATTATCTTCCACTAAACTAAAAATGCACATATTATGATTTTTAATAACATGGAAATATTTCGTTTTTATAATTTTAAATCTTGTTTTCAAACTAAAAAAACACATTCATTAAATATAATCATACATGAGTAGTTTTTAAAATTAATATTTTACCACCGTTTTAATTAGTTGTTTAGTTCGAGAAGTTTTTTAACGTAATCGCCAGATTTTCAAAAAGCTTATTCGTTTTTCAATCCAATTATTAGTATTTGCTTGACTGATTTCAGTTCTTAGATAAAAAAGGGACATTTTTTTACTCAGGTATTTGTTATAATTAAGCAAAAAAATTCTTAAATCCTTATAAAAAAAACTAAAAAAAACTTTGAAACTTTTAAAGCGAGGGAATTAAAAAGCAATAAAAATATTCTAGGAAATAATTCATCATATTTCACATAAAAGAATTTAAATCAAAAAAATAATTTGGATGCGTAAAATCATTTATTTACTTTTGAATATTCTTAAAACTCTAAAAGATATTAAATTCTGTAAGAAATCTTCATTAAGTTATACTTTTTAAAATTAATATTTGACGAGTTTTTGGAAATGTAAAAGTGTTAATCTTTATCGTAATTTAATAAAAAAACCCATCAAATTCAGCATGTTAAATTTCAGATAGCACAGATAAAAGCTATAATAAAAACTGGCGATAAAAACGAGAAGAAATTGTTTATCGTTTTAAAGGAAATGTAAATTAGTAAAACCTTTTTGTTCAAGTAAAAAGAAAAGAATATAAAAAATGAAATATTTTAACTCACATAATTAAATAAAATACAGTTATAGTGTTAAATAAAATACTCTATAACTGTGAATATTTAAAATACTTAGAAGATACTTAGAAAATACTTAGAATACTTAGAAACTGCAAAGATCTCGTATATTGCAGTTTCTTCTTAAACTCTCAGAAAACTAATTTAACTTAGAACTAAAATATTGTTACATCACTTGGAACTATAATGTGCTCAAAATTTTGTGCAATCATCTTAAGTTGAATCATATTACAGCGTTATCAATTTTAAGAAGTATCATAATGTATGTAATTTATTAATATTGAAAGAAATGTAAACGATACACGGTACAATAAAATCCAAAACTTCAAATAATGCATGAGCTAAAGTAAGCATTTAAATATAAATCCGATGAAAAAGTCACAAACTAAATCCTTCAATCACATAGTAAAAATTATCTGAATTTTTATTTGGTGATACTCTTATTAAAATTTATTGTAACCGATAAAAACCTGTCTGCAATGGGTTTAAAAGATATTTTAAAAATATGCGGTTTTTAAAAAATAACTAGGAAGAATAAAAGAAGAAATAAAATACATCGTTAGAAATCTTTGCAGTGTGATTAAATTAAATAAACTAAAGATCTAGTTTGTATCAGGTTTGTACATCGTTCAAAAAAGCCAGAATATTGTTCAAACTGACTGCAAATAAATACTACTATATTAAATACCATAATATAAGAAGAATTTTACCATATTATAGTATTTCTTCTGCTAAAAGTATGCAATGCTGAACTTCAGCTTCTGATCTTGACTTCTGGCAATCTCTTTTTGTTTACAAAAATTTTAATAATTTAATTAATGATCTTCATAGTGTTTAGAAATCTTTTTCAATTTAATTTCTATATTTTCACACCTGGGTTTCTCAGCTGCTCATCCTCACACACCAGTTTTTTTATGTTCTTTTTTTTTATCTTCCTTCTTTTCATTATCTTGATCAAACTTGTTCCCATTGGTTAGATGTGTTTGTTACGTATTTCTTTCTGTCATTTTATGTTTCGACATTGAGGAATGTTCTTGTTTATGGAACCAAAACTTTAGTATTTCCATCCTTGTACCTTTGTTTGTACTTTATTCACACTGTTTTATTTCACTCTTATTACGATAATTTTTAAATTTGACTACAGTGTGTTATGGTTTAATTTTAACGGAGCCATGTGTTAAATTAATGCGTTATTAAGTTTTCAGAAACATTACATTATGGCCACAAGTACATGGCTAAGCGTTGTTTCTCTGAGAATGTAATAGGCCTTATTTTCTATCATTTTATCTTAGAATGGTTAAAAGAAATTTGAATTATAAGCGATTCAATTTTTGCATCATTTTAAAGAATGTAATTTTATATAAAAAAAAATCCTATTTTAAGCAAATTCGGTAGAATAGTTCCTGAGAAATCTGACTTTTTTGAAATTCAATTTCTCAAGAACTGTTTGACCGATTTTGCTCAAATTTTGTATTTTGTTGCATAAAATTATATTCTTTAGAAAAGATTAAAAAAATTGTATACTTTACAGCTCAAAATGTTTTTGACTATTAGTTTATAAAATAATAAAAAAATGATAAATATTTACTAAAATATAATTTTTGCATGGAATTATCTATGGGTAAACTATTTTTATAATTGTGTGCAAAAATTTTTCATTTAGCTTTAAAATTTCTTGAGGTATGGCGAAATACGAAAAAAGTAAGATTAACATTACGGGATCCGAACTTTGGATCACTCTCCTGGCTAAACTATGGGGACCATGTTCCCCAGATTGCGACTACCCCCTATATTTTGGGGGTGAAAAATCCGAATCTCTTGAAAAAATGTGTGTTTATTCAGTAAAAGTATAGTTTTGTGTCTGGTTTCGTAACTTAAAATATCGTCTGCATTAATTAATTAGCATATTTGAGGTCACCCCTTTGAACCATTACGAATGAGTCCCAGAACGTAACGATCTGGTCATTAGATCAAAAGTAATTCAGGGTGGTCCATTTTTTTTTATCACTGTACCTTCAAAAGAATCATCTATCCATTCTTCAAACCAAAATTGAATAAAAAATATTTTATTTAGTAAGAGGAAAATGATACCCATTTTGTATACACTGTTTAGAGAGAAACCTATAGTAAGTACACTACATATAGTGATACCTATAGTAAGTACACTACCTATAGTGAGGGAATCAAGTATAAATTTTTTTTACATAATCTTTATCATTCTTATACTTTTGAAATACACTAGTGACTAAATTTTCTGTTGTATTTATACAAATACTTGATCTTGCCTAATTTAGGAGAGGGGATTCCAAATCTGAAACTAATGTAGCCCTTAATGCTACATAATTTTTTAAATGACATTTTTATTCTATTTTTTTTTCGAAATGTACAAGTTCAAAAACTATGTATATGACAGAGGGTCGCGTAAATGTGGCGAGTAACCTCAGGGGGAGTTAGGGCACATCATCAGGATTGAAACTGCATGGGAATCTATGTCCAGAAATGTCGTCATACGATTCTAGAGGAGCTACCACAATATGACCTATTCAAAAGCACACAAATAAAGTTACAGCCACTAAGCGCATCTTGTGGAGTATGGCGACAATTTCGGGCATGGGTGCTAATGCAAGAATAAATCGGATGGTGTTCCCTTAACTCCCCAAGAAGTTTGTCACAAAATTTATACGATCCCCTGTTCTTTACAAAGTTTTCAAACATGTGCATTTTGACAAAAAAATGTCATTTAAAAAAAGTTGCAGCTTGGGGAGAAAAGATGGTTACATATTTGAAATCAGCGATGCGAAAGTATTTAAGATCTGTTAAAAAAATCTCATGCAGCAGGAAAAAAAATTGTTCCCCAAAACTATCTGAAAATATTTTACATAGTTTAAAGAAAATGATACTCGCATTTTATGTTGAAATACGCTTGCTACATTGAACAATTCAAGTATAATAATTTGTTTGCATAATCTTTACCTGTTTGTTTCATAGCTATATATAAAACACAGCCAGAAATGATTTAATAACAGTTGTTTTATTTCCAAAAGAAAAAACAAATTCTTTCTTAAAACCATGCAAACTGCAACTATTTTCTGCATTTTAACTACATGCTCATTAAAGCCAATTTATTTAACAAATTTTCGTTCAGAAAATAATATATATTTTTCATTTGAATAACAGAAAAATAAATTATTCTAAAAATAAAGTGCACTTTATTTTTGTGGGATCATAAAATAAATGTTTCTGTATTTAATTTTGCAAATTTCTATGACAGTTTGGTAATCATGATTTTCAGAATTTAGAAATTTGATAGCTATAAAAATAATCTTTTAAATTGTTTGAGCAATAAAATATTCAAATTAAATGTCTGGGCGTTTTTAAAAACTATAGAAGGTTTTATTTCAAGGGTATATTTGTTATGTCTATAGTTGAAAATACACATCTGATAAAATATTATTTACATTTTATTGTTTTAAGGTTTAATTTCGTTATTTAAATTTCCGTATATTTTATTGTTTTATAAATTATACACAATTTCTTATTCGTATTTTAAATAAGTATTTTAAAACTGAACCCATTTTGAAAATGTGCTTAGATATTGTCTTCATAAGTATGCGTGCGAATGTAAATATAATGAAACAAATATGGCTGATACGATATATAACTCACTATATATTATATATTATCTTAAATGAAATTGTCCAAATGGTTATTTGTATTAGATTTTGATTATTTTATTTGTTATATGTTCGAAAGAATTAAATTCAACTGTGTAATGTTCCAAAACATGAAAAAATACATTGAGATTGCCTTAACTTGAAAAGTTTATATATTAATTCTTATTCTAAAATTTGTTGTAAGTAAATTTTAAAAATTTGGTGTGTTTATTATACTAGAATCTATAGTTAAAAATTGGTTAAAATATAACAAGAGCCTTTACGGATTACATTGCAATAAAAATAAGAATAAGAAAATGAAATAATCCTCAAAGTTTTCTTTTAAAAAACTGAATACTATTTAATAATAAAATAAACCAAGTGCTTCATCACAATTAAAAATTTGATAACAAATTAATTTATTTATATTAAAATTTTATAAGACATCGAGTTAAAAAAATTACTATTGTATTAAAATATTCCTAAAAATGCGAAAGTTATAAATTTTTTATCATATTTTCGCAATACTGATGACATAAGCTTAATGATACAAAGCGCTAAATTTTTAATTTCGAACACGTTTCCTCGCAAATAAGCAAGTTGTAAAATTCCATTTATCGATTAGTTTTAAACTAAAGACTTTTGAATTGCCATCAAACGATAAATACAAGCTTATGTTGAAAAAAAAAACATATTCGCGAATTTTAAGAACCTATAAATAAATATAAATTAGACATAAGTATTCGGGAAAGTTCTTCAGAAGTGTTTGCTTATTAATTAGTTACTTTTAATAATAAAATACGAAACTCAGCGTTTACTTACGATTACTAAGATTTCTTATTTGTTTATTTATTGCTCATTAAATTACTTAGTTGCATGTCGCTTGAGAATAGCAAAAAGTCTTAAACATCAAGCCCTCTGCTTTATTTAATCTCGTTACAGTTCTTTCTCATTTTCCTTCTTAATAAACAAGTAATGTTTGCTTTAGTGATGTTTGTTTTAATATTGTTTGTTTTTCAAACTTGCTTCATAGGAAATCTCTCAACGAAAAAATTTTAAATGCATATTAACCTTTTGCTTACGCTAATACAACAAGAATGATAGATTTCACACAAGTTCCGTAATGTAAGGTTAAGTTATATAGAGTTGAGTTGTTGGAAAGCGTCTCAACGAAATTCGTCTAACTAAAAAGTTGAAACGCATATCAGTTGTTATTGCGGGTGACACCACAAATGGAACAGGATACGCCGTAGGCAAAGGTTTAATTATGTTATAATAGTGTTAAGTTGTTGGAAAATGTCTCAGCGGTATTTGTCTAACTAAAAAAACTGAAACGCATATAAATCTTTTGCTTACGGTTGGTACCACAAGTGGACCAGAATAATAGACTTCACGCAAGCGCCGTTGGCATACGTTAAATTAAGTTACATAGAGTTAAGTTGTTGGAAAATGTCTCAACAGTATTTGTCTGACTAAAAAAATTGAAACGCATATAAATCTTTTGCTTACAGTTGGTACCACAAATGGACCAGAATAATAGACTTCACGCAAGCGCCGTTGGCATACGTTAAATTAAGTTACATAGAGTTGAGTTGTTAAAAAATGTCTCAACGGTATTTGTCTGACTAAAAAAATTGAAACGCATATAAATCTTTTGCTTACTGTTGGTACCACAAGTGGATCAGAATAATAGACTTCACGCAAGAGCCGTTGGCATACGTTAAATTAAGTTACAGAGAGTTGAGTTGTTGGAAAATGTCTCAACAGTATTCGTCTGACTAAAAAAATTGAAACTCATATAAATCTTTTGCTTACGGTTGGTACTACAAGTGGGCCAGAATAATAGACTTCACGCAAGCGCCGTTGGCATACGTTAAATTAAGTTACATAGAGTTGAGTTGTTGGAAAATGTCTCAACGGTATTTGTCAGACTAAAAAAATTGAAACGCATATAAATCTTTTGCTTACGGTTGGTACCACAAGTGGATCAGAATAATAGACTTCACCATGTAAGTGCCGTAGGCATACGTTAAATTAAGTTATATAGGGTTGAGTTGTTGGAGAATGTCTCAACGGTATTAGTCTTACTAAACAAATTGAAACGCATATAAATCTTTTGCTTACGGTTGGTACCACAAGTGGACCAGAATAATAGACTTCAACACGTAAGCAATGATTGAATTAAGTTATATTGTGTTGAGTTGTTGGAAAGTAACTCAACGGTATTTGTTTTACTAAGAAATTGAAACGGATAACAGATGACAAAATGTGCTACGTATTGCATGCAAAAATTTTATTTTCAAATTATTTTTAATATCTAAATGGAATTTAATTTAAAGAAGTTATCAAGTCCTCAAATATTACGACAGATTAGGATTCAAATACTTGTTTAGTTTAAATTTCATTTCCTTAACTAGTTTAAATGTATTTGAATGTTATAATTTTTCATGATATCAACGAAATCATTTCCTTATATAAATATTATTCAAAATAATGATTTCCCAGGAGAAACATCAGATTCAATTAGACTCAAGAATTTCGAACTTATTAAGTTTGAAAGATTTAGTAAATGGATAGGATAAATCATTCCTTTTAGGAATTTGAATAAATACTTTACGAACATCGCTAAATTGGAATTTATCGCCTTTTCTAAACTCTAGCGCTTCGTAAGCGTTTAAACTTTTATATTGTCTAGTGTGTTTATTGTCTTCAGCGATATTGATTGTGAAGAATTTCTCATGAGTTTTTTTACTCATTTTTGAATTTAAGCTTTTACCAGCTTGCACCAAAATTTAAGCTTTAAATTTCATTTCGAAAGATAGAACTCAAAGGTATTCGAAAAATGTTTTATCCAGTTGAAC
The DNA here is from genome assembly GCF_043381705.1 of Parasteatoda tepidariorum. Lineage (NCBI taxonomy): Eukaryota > Metazoa > Arthropoda > Arachnida > Araneae > Theridiidae > Parasteatoda > Parasteatoda tepidariorum. Next base: position 31,659,095 of record NC_092208.1, read on the forward strand.
TGCTTTACTACAACATTAATGTTGCTTTACTATAAATGTTGCTTTTCTACAAGACATCCGTAAAAGATTACCAAGATTAAACGTTAAGCCACGAAGAAAAAGTACCTATAAAATGGAGATCATTTTTATCGAATATTTAATACAAAAAGAAATCGAATGGATGTGAGAAGTAAAATATTTCTGCGACAGCCCATTGAGGGCCAGGGGCCATAGATGTTAAGACTCCATAACTTAAGAGATCAAAGGTCATGATGGTGACAATGTGGTCAACGCTGTGTACCGACCGCCATTTACTTCCCTGGCAAGCTGATACCCATCGATCTGAAATTGGGTGAGCTTCAAGTCACCACTAGTGATCGAACCCCAGTCTTTCACAAAGATCATTGCCTTAACTACAGTGCCATCGCGACTCTATGCAAACTGGATATATCGAGGTAAATAAGCAGGTAATTTCTGGCTCTCAAAATATGGGGGGTAGCTGCATTTTAGGAGATAATGTCCCAAAAGTTTGGTCAGATTGTGGTCTAAAGTTTGAACTCTATTGTTAATTATACTATTTGCGTATTTTGCCATATCTCTGGAATTTTTTAAGCTAATTGAAACAATTTTGCACATAATTATGAAATTCGTTTATACAAAGATGAGTCCCTAATAAAAATAATTTTCAATAATTGTTTATTATTTTTTTTTATCATTTTATTTAATAATAGTTGAAACTTTTTTGAATTGTAAGGGATAAAATTTTTTACATCATTTTAAAGATTGTAATTTTATCTGAAAAAAAAATTAAATTTGAACCAAATCGATCTAATAGTCCCTGAGAAGTTGAATTTTAAATAATACGACTTCTTTAAAATTTGATTTCCCAGAAACTGTTCATCCGATATCGTTCAAACTTTGTATTTCGCCATACAAAATTATATTCATTAAAATCATGGGAAAAATTTTCAATACTTCTTCGATAATTCTTAAATAATTACTAAAAATTTATGTTTTGCATGTTTCGATAAACAAATTGTATAATTTTGTACGAAAAGTTTTCAATTCGCTTGAAATTTTCTCTAGATATAGCGAAATACGCAAAAAATAAAATTATCATTAAGGAGTTAGAACTTTCAAACACTCTCCTCGCCAAACTATTGAAATCATATTTTTCTAGATTGAAACGATGCATATGACATTTTTTTGAGGCATGTGACATATTTTGAGGATCAGAAATCGTGAAAATCTAATCATTAAATCAAAACTTATTTAAGTTTTTTTTTACAGATGAACTACTTGCAAAATTTGTACTAAAATTTACCAATTACACTAGTACCAATTATATTAGTGTTTATATAAATTAAGGCTTAGACAAAATTCCTAGTTAGTTGGTTGTGTACTGAAGAAGGTGCTTTAAGCATAATTTTGTTTTAAAAAAGCAAGCAATGATAGAATATTAATTTTTGTAATAAGTCTCGGCATAAATAAACAAATGAGACCAAATAAATTAAAATGATTTTAAGTAATACGTATCAAATCCTTAATGCAGGCAACAGAAGAGTGCAACCAAATAATAAAATGGTCACATAACAAAGAAATTTTAATAAAATCTGTTTAAAAAATTATGAATTTTTGTTTTGAAATTTGATTATTGAAAAGAAATAGTAATACTTTAGTACATATGTAATGCAATTTTATTAAAGCAATCTTTGTTTTTGCCTTTGATCAGCTATGATTAAAATAAGAATATGCTATTCTTGAGTAAAGACTATGTTTACAAAATTTCATTCAATCCTTCAAAAACATATTTCTTCAACATCTAATCTTATTTAAATATAATTTACATTTAACGTTATTTTTCTTAAAAGCAAATGATCGTGTTAGAATCATTATTTTGTAAAGCTGTCTCTGTGGCGTTAACAGTGCATTTCTAAATATTTTATCGAACATTAATATATCATCATTACTTCAAGAAGTAGGATTAAACTACAACTTATCACAATTTACAAACGCGCACAGCTTTAAGTCGTTTGTAATCAAAAGTTTCTCTCATTATACAGAGGTTTATTATCGAAGATGTAAAGAAAAGTAGTCAATACAAAATTTAAAATGTGATGGCTATTAAAGTTCGTAATATTTCATATGTTTAACATTTTATGAAAGGATTATTGCGGAAAAATTTTGTTTATGAGTATCGAATAAAGATTAAACATATTTAAATACGACTGGAAATTAAACGCTCCATCTTTATTTTTTTATAAAAATTGTTTGTTTGGAAACTATCATTCAAAACTAAACTGTGAAATATTTGAAAAAAATTGTGGCGAATTTAATTGAATATTTGCCACATCGAGTGTATTTTTTAATCACTTTTATTTTCTTGACAAGATCTTGCAAAGTTGCGTGATATTGCAAAAAAAAGGAATTTGTAAGCCGGTGTATCCCTGATTCCATGAATCACTTTATTGACGAATCAGATAATTACAGAGACAATGCATTTGTGGATAATATTGAAATTAAATAAAATGAATCTACAAATTGCTTTCAAAGAGAATTTGTTTTATTTCCTATGAATGCTATTAAAAGTTTTTATAACACTCAATATCATAAAAAATCAATACAATCAATTGAAACGCATAAAGAGCTGAATCAGTAAATCCGAGAATCACTTCGTCAGTAAAACTACAAATTAGATTGCAAATGACTAAACAAATTTAATAAATCCATAATTTGTAGCACAGAAATTCCAAGCATTTTTTTATAATTCAGTATGATTTTTAAAGTTTTCTAAATACAGTATTTCAATTATTTCGAAATTAAATACACCCTTTCCAAAGTATATACATCCTTCCCGTATATACACCCTTTCCAAAGATTATTTAGATCGGCTCAAATTCGGTTACCTCGACTACAAATGAAGATTTTCTAATTTATCAACCAATTTGATAAATTCCATAGAAAATAAAAGTGCACCTTCCGCAAGATAGGTTGAATATTCAGCATTATCCGACCAATCGCTGCTTAGAAACGTTAGTCGATATGTAGGTAGCTTCAACGGCTTTAAATGAATTTATTGACAAATAAAATGTCCTTTCTACGCTGCAATCTAAATCTTTTCGAGATATTTAACACTTCTCGATAAGAAATTGCGTTTCTCCCTTATTTTATAGGCACTTGTGTAAAGATTGGAATGATAAGGGCAAGCACGCGGGATGTTTGCAGCAATTGTTTTGTTTCATTTTTTCAAATAACTTTATTTAAATATAAAATACTTAAGATTAATGCTTGGATGTGTAAGTTAAGAAATATTACAATATTATTATGTTACAGTTTTATAGAAAAACATGTTACATTTTTCTAGAAATAAAAGAAATTTAATGGATAAAACTAAGATTTAAAGATCATTTTGTTTTATCATAGACATAAGTTCTCGTATCAGTGGAATGTTATCTGAAACTTTGAGCTGTACCAGTTGTATTTCTAGGCAGTTTTGGGGTTCAGACCCACATCGTTGTGACATAAAATTGGTCCTAATAATAAAATCATACCTTTTTTTTTCTTCCTCCGAGCTATGGGAGGTTAAAGGAAACGCGTAATGCAATTTTGGCACGATTTCAGTAACCAAAAGTCAATTTTAAGCTAAAAAAGTTCCATGCCTTCTGCGCTGGGTAAAACTTAAAAAACTATTAATTTGAGCCTCAACTTGTTTTTTTTTTCTATATATATAAATATATATATCTTGTCGATACTTTTTTGCCCCTCAATTAATAAGATTTACTTTCTAAAAATGTACCCACTGCCATATTTGATATGCTCCTATTTTTCAGACATTGTCAAAAATGTGACAATGGAAACAAAAGAAATTAATAAAATAAGCAGCTTTCAGAAGAAAATTAAAAAAAAATTCTAATCTCCATTTGTTTTGAGAGATTTAGGGAATTTTGTGAAAATTACTACTCAAATTACAATGATTCAGTTACTATAAAGACGTTGAGATTGACAAATTCATTACGTTAAAATTCTAGTATAATATAGTTGTGTGTATTAAATTATTTTATTCATTGAATTATAGAAATTTTATCATAGTAATTTATGCATTAATTTTCATTAAATTCCCTAAATCTTTTATAACAAAAGGATTTTAATAAAATTAGTTGCAATATCCTTGATATTTTTGATGCACTCTACAACATAAAGCAAACCATTTTGCCATTTTCCGTATTATATTGCACACTGAAAATGGTGCTTCAGTACATCATCGCTACTTCCATGATATTTCGTCAATCATTTTATCATCAATTAATGCTGTTATTAAATTTTCATCATCCTCAAGTTGCCTTGCAGAACGTGCATCTTCTTCAAAAACAAAATTGTCAAATCGAAATTTCAGAAGCCAGTTTTGGCACTGGCGTACTGTTGATACATCTTTTTTCTATACATTGTTTAAATTTTTTTCATTTTTTTATTTTTTAGGTAGTGAAAAAAAGTGAACTATGTCAGAAATGCAGCTTTTCGTTTTCTATATTTAAAAGATCACCGACCAAAAACTGCTGCATAGAATCAATCGAACTTTCTTACAAAAGCTAGCCTTGCTACATCTGCTGCTTCAAAATATATAATGATCACGCGACTTAAGTGCGAAAATGACTGTGAAAAAAATACTGTCCTGTTTGTAAAAATAGACTTAACTTTCCAAACAACCCAATAATAAATTAAACAGCTTTCAGAAGAAAATAATAAATAAATTTCTATAATCTCCGTTCGTTGTAAAAGGCTTAGGAACTTTTAAAAATTAATACACCAGTTACAATGATACAGTTACTATAAGTCAGACTAAAAGACTGTCAATTTATTACATTAAAATTCTAATATTTACGAACCTTAAAGCCTTTTATCTTTTGACTTAAAAAAACTGTAACTTGTGTTTTAATTTCCACTAAATTCCCTGAATCTTTCATAACAAAAGGATTTCAACAAAATTAGTTGCATTGTCTCCCATGCTTCGATGCCACACTGAATCATCATTTTCGATGCAAGCTACGATATAAAAAAACAACTTTGTTTTTTCTGTATTATATTGTATACTGAAGATAATATTTCAGTGTATAATCGTAACTTCCTCGCTGTTTTATTTTTTACTATTACGAAGTTTTCCCATCGTGCCTCAGCTGCCTACTTCTCTTGCTCCCCAAACATCACGCTTTCAACAATCATTTTGTGTTTCTTAACGATCTTATTTTATTTTATTTTATTTTATTTTATAACCGTCGTTGAACAATCGACCCAATATTTAATTTAAGATTACCAATGTTGAGCTCAGTATCCTTGGAATTTGGCACCCTAGCCTAAAGACAAGAGTAATTCCTGGATCAAACATTAGGGGAAACTAGCCTTCGAGGAAGACTTTTTGATGGAACTAACCAGCATCTACTTTACATGGAGAGAAGAACCACAATAACCTGCGACGGTTAGCCTGACGGCAACGGAATTCTAACCCATGATCCGTCTATCACTGAGTATATTTTACGTCAGCACTGTAGTCGGTGCAAACTGCGTGAGGAACCAACTTCGTTTGGATTCAAACCCGGAACATTGGAAAGCGAACGCTCGATCCCCTCAGCCACCATGGCTCTAAAAAATTAAAAATATGTTTAAAAAATAGAAAAAAATTAGAAAAATGTTCAATTGAAAGACCTCAATTTGTTTTACAGTATCAATTCAGGTTTGGTGTGACAAATTTAGTTACCAATCTTATCACGATGGAATCCAAATCTAATTATTTTGCTTGGTTATCATAACTTCATCGACAATTTTGTTTCAAAAATTCAAATTTAATTTTCCTTTTACCATAATATCCATTTTGCTACCACGATTAGCAATTAAGACCCATGAAAGCCCTATATTAAAGTTTATTAATTATTTTTGCTTTTTAAATATTTTATTATCAATTATTAATAATTAATTAGGTTACTAATTATTTCATAAATTATTAATTGTCTTATAAATTAACGGATGAGTTATTCTTATAGTTAATTATTCATAATTAATTATTCAGTTTAAAAATTACTTTATAATTTATTAATTGTTTATTAATTATTTTTGTTTATTATCCCTTTGAGTCTGGATTTCTTAAACATATTTTTTATACTTTTTTCATTATTTTGTATTAATTTAGGTCAAAATAAGTGAGAAATAATATACTTAGCATTTATGCAATTTATGCTTATGAAATACAACATGAAACATTGGTGTTTTTTTTTCAGTATTGAAGGTAAAACATGGCTCACTTCCAAAAAAATATTTTTCCTATTTGCACTTATTTGCAATTATTTATATCTAAGAGAAGCAATCACTCATCATTAAAATTCACATAATTTACCAAATCAACTATTGATAAATTTTGAATGCGTATGAAAACGAAATTAATTAATTATTAATTAATATTTTTCAGTTCTTATACTTTTGTACTAATATATATCCTTTAATGTAATAGATTTTTTTAGAAATTATTAGACTGTTTTTTAAAATTAAAAAATACCAAAGTATATTTTTGTATGTAGGAGCATCAGAAAAAAATATATGATAGAGACACCGTTGTCCCATCTGCGTCCATGGGTAAAAACGTAAATAATTTTAAACCACGATAAGGTTGAACATGAACATTTATCATTACTTGCAGTAACTAATTAATTTTTGGTATTAGTTTTATTTTATGAAGCACCTATACCTTAAACTACTAGCAATCATTAACTTTAAAAAAAGCAATTCTTGAATGAAATTTTTCTCGCATTAACATCAAATTCTATCAATTGTTGCATGTTTTTATGCCTTAACGCGTATTCTCATGAACGAAAGATATTTATTATTTGTTGCAAATGATATGCCTACCTACCTAAACAATATTTCTGTTCCAAAGCAGATTTCAAAGATTTTAGTCTTCTTATTGCTTTGAACAGGTTTAATATAAATAACTTTATTTCATTTTTATTAAAGATTCAGTTTTTGTAAATATATAACATCATTTGCATGTTTTGCACATGATGTCCAATCAAACGAATTTATTTTGAATTTCAATTCAGATTTGTTTAAGCTAGTAATGATTTTTTTTGGAAATGATATTTCCGTTTCGTAACTTTAAAATATTCTTTTTAAAATTCAATGCAAATGCTATCTGAAACAACTGATTTATGAAACTGCGAATGAGTTTTTTTCGTTGCCTATTTGAATATCATTTTATTCTTACGTTCCTAAGACTTAAACTGAAAACTTTTTCGGAGTTGTTGAAAGATCTAATAAACCTTATTTCATGTCATTATTTAAATTTATAAATAAACCTCTTTTGAAAATCTAAATTAATCATAACATTTTCACATTTTGAGCGTACCTCGTCTCTTTCTAAGATAAATATATAAATGTAAGTTTTGAAGTATTTCACTTGATAGTCGAGATTTGAATTCTAAAGTAGAGGTATCTACATTTCTTGCTTGCATGCTCTTGAGATTTTTCTAGAAGCACAAATATGAAAAAGAATCTGAAAAATATTTCAGAAAGTTCAAAGTTAGAAGGGGAAGAGGAAAAAAATTAATGCATTAAATTTTCAAATGAAAATTCCTTCCGGACACGGATGGTTATAATGAATTCTGTAGACGAATTGGTACAGGGACGTATTACAGCATATTAGCAATATAGGGTATTCCGCGAAAACCACCCTTAATAGGTACGTTCCAAGCCCTCGTCACTAATGATATCAAAAAAAGCTTTTTTACTTTCGAAAATTATAACGAAAGTGGGAAAAAACGAAATTAATATCTGAATCAAAGCAATCACTATTAAGAAAAATGGCACTGGAAAAATCAAAACCTATTTGATTGCAGGTAAAAACAGAGAAGATTTATAAGTTATTATTAAAAACAAGTTTTATGAAGAATTCAATTTTTTTTTCTAAGTTTTTCATTCCGCCTTACTCACTAGTGATATGATTACTAGCTACACATTTCGATAACGTTTGCTTTTTTCCTCGTTTAAAAATTAGTTTACAACCCTTAATATGTATACATTTTAATTCCTTTTAAAAATAGATTCTTAAAATACTTTCGAATTAAAAATTGTCTTTTCGAAACATCTTGTTTATATACAAAGAAAGAAAAACTTTTGAGCTAATAATGAAGTTTCCAAACATATGTAATTCTAACGATTCAAGAAACACAATTAAATATTGAATAATTTTTTTTTCAATATTAATATAACATTTTGAAAAACTAGTTTATTTGTTTTATTATGTGTAAAAACTTATAAAACTAGCAAAAAAATATTATTTTTATTATTTTAAAGATCCATTTTTTAGTAAAAAAAAAGGACATTTTTTGCATATACGCTAAACATTGTAAAAAAAAAGTTCTATCGCCTGAAGCAAAAAAAAATCCTTTGAGAATTTTATTTAAAAGGCTATCAACAGCGTTTTGGATATCATCTTAAGAGCAAGTGCATACACTACCGAGTTAGAGATCAATGTAGTTACTAAAGCAAATTTTTCCAAATTTTCGCCTTTGTCTTTGCGGAAAAACATGATTAAAAAATGAAATTCTGCTTTTTTCTCTTAGTCTGTAGATCAAAACATGTGTGTTATAATCATAAACACTCATGAAAAATTATAGGTAATTATTTCAAAAACAACATGTGATATCGTGTGAAAAATGTGAAAATATGAAAAAATGTGAAAAAAATCTAATTTTGAGATAAACGCATTTAATAACTGAAAATCATTAATTTATTCACTGTTATGACCTTGCACAAGAACTGCTATAACTTTGCAAATAATTGAGCGCAAAAATAAAGTATTTTTGGACAGCTAAGAGTACAGGGATTCCAAATTTATAATAAACTCAATTTCAAAAATTTTGCCCTAAATCATGCTTTTGTACTTGTCAGATACCCTAAATTAAGAAATAGAATGAAAAAAACGTACATTTTTTGAATACGCATAATTTCCTTCATCGGTTTCGGAATTTAATTTAGATTCTTACGAAATAAAGTGTAGCCACAATACGATTTCAACATTTTAATCGGGAGAGTTGTCATAGCTTTCAGTTCCCCTTTGTTGTTCTTCACTTTGAGCTTGTTTTATTATGTACTTAGACCTAATTGCAGGAATCAAAATTTTTGTGCACTCATATTTAGTACTTGTTCAAACAAAGATAATTTCATACAAAAATTGCATTTTTATTATTATTTATTATTATTTCACTCAGTAAAGGACGTTTTGGCATACCAGGTATAAAAAATGTTTAATTTGAGTTAATTTACGTAGCTTAAAATATAAAAGTATGAAATATGAGGCAAATCGTTGATTAATCACAACCTACATGATGTCCAGTTAGCATTTCTGAGCAATCTACTTTAAAGAAAATTTGTAGTAAAACAGATTGAATAAATTTGTAGATTGGATAGTGACATAATGAAATGTTTGGTATCTCATCCAGGAAATAATCATTTGTTCCACTAGATGACTCATTTCTCAACCACTTGGTCACTCAGATCCTTTTGGATCTGAGACTCGGTGTATTGAGATCCAATCAAATCCGTACATCCTCCCGCTTACACAACTTCATTACATCATTATGAAACTCTTCTAGTTGCTTAGATAGACTACTTACAAGTGCCAATTTTATTTACAGGTACCCTGTATTCGCATAATGTCTTTCAAATTTTAAACTTGAACATTAACTTTTACACAGCTTAACATGATATAAAAAATTATATAACTTAGATTTTAATCAAGTTTACGTTATTGAATTAAATAAGAAATGGTATTTAATAAGGGAAAAAATTGCAGGGCATTATCATCAAATAAAGGAGTTATTATAGGTGCAGCCAGATTTTGACTAAGAAAATCACTTCTAGCGATATGACGAATAAAAATTGAAGGACCCAAGGTTTTGGCCATCGGATCGATTGACAGATTACAGCTGCCCTTTAACCTTGATGGTCAAAAGGTAGAGACAGTTCGGAAAAGAAAGTGTCTAAGAAATCATGTTTTTCTGCCTGGTATACTAAGTCAAATTGAATGGAACTATTTAAATTGCTCTTCTTTGGTAAGCTCTTCAATGAGCAAAAGTACTTTTAGTTAAACGTTAAAGGTGTAACCTTTTTTTTAAATTTGAGTACTATACATGTTTATTTCAGTCGATCTAATGGCTAGAAAAAGCAGACTCGTGATCTATCTTATATTAAGAATATTTTGTGTTGTCACTGTCGTTAGTAAAAAAACAAAAATAAAATAAGGTCTCGCATAAATTTGGGTAAATTGTCAATAATAATGTATACTTCCTAAACAATGTAAACCATTTTTCTTTAAGCAAAGATATAATCAATCTTATGTAAAAATAGAAGATATTTTTGGAACATTTCCTCACCTATGAGTTTGGTAACAGGCATGTTTAATGACAATGACATATCATATCACATCATCAGTATCCTCACATGTCATATCACATTTTTTCCTAATATGTCATATTTTTTCTACCGTAGGGTGGACCCAGAAATAACATCATGAGGTTAGCCAGAGAAGATAAATCTATGAGAGGTCACCTTGAGTTTAGTGGTGCAGATGTTATCCGAAGTCTTCTAAACTCCAGGAGTCTCAACAGCTTGGGCGGCGGAGAACTCATTCGAATACTAGACCCTCTGAGCGGTGGCCAAATGCTAAGATCTTTAGACCAGCTGTCTAGTGGACAGTACCTCAATTCTCTAGACAATTATAGAGGCGGAGAAGTCTTGAACGTCCTGGACCGAATGACTGGTGGCGATTTCATTAGCTCTCTGGATGCAGTCGAAGGAGGGTCAGTCCTTGGTGCTCTGGACAGAGCTCGCCAGTCTAAACTCAGACACCCACCATCTCCTAAACGTACCCAAACCTTGGACACACTCAACGGAATGGCATTTGGAATGAGCAAGAGATTCGATTCCCTGAGTGGCTCTACCTTTGGCATGAGCAAGAGGGATTTCGATGAAATCGACAACGTAGGATTCACTGGATTCGCCAAGAGGGGACCCTACAGACATAACAGTTTGGCCTTGGCTAAAAAGAATTTCGATGAAATAGATCGAGCTGGATTTGAGACCTACAACAAGAGGAACTTCGATGAAATCGACCGAGCGGGTTTTGAAACGTTTGAGAAGAGGGATAGAAAAGAATAAATATTTTGGTAAGCTAACTTTATTTCTTTGCATCTTTTCTTAAAAAAATTATAGGAGGTAAGAGTAATTATTAGTTTTGAATCTTTAAAATTCGTAATTAAAAATTTAAGCCTAAGCTTGTAACCCTACTAATAATCACACTATTTTTTTCGAAATATTTATTTCCGAATTTAATTACACTATTTTTTGCTGAAAATAAATTAATAATCACAAAAAAAGAGGATTTGCATATCATCTACAAACGAGTATTGGACCAACTAAGCGTACAATATTAGAACAAGTCTTATAGAAATTGAAAAGGATAAGTGTAATAAAATAACAACAAAACGATTTTATGTCAGAAATAGCTTCTGTACACAATATAGCTTCGCTGATTAGAGTAGGAAACGAGTACGAATGCGAAATAAGCCCTTTTTGTGAATCAATTAGTGCGAAGGAAAACTATGTAAAGCTATTGCAAATTAATAAAACAATTTCTGAGTCTGGATTTACCTTGTTATTGCGCTAATCCCTTAAAATTCTTTTCCTTACGCAACTTTCTCATAGATTAAAAAAGGGAAAAAAATTATTTTTAGATAGGAAAAGCATCTGATAAAATGATGTCTTCGGAAACTGAAGTTAGATATAAATAAATAAAAATAGTTCATGAGGTCTTTGACTTGCGAACAATAAATATTGTCCAATTATTTTCTAATATTATGACCAACAGAAATTTGGTGTTTTATCCAATTACTGCAATTTAGTCTTTCAGTTTCATTTAAGGAAAAAAAATTGTTGGTTTTATTTTGATGAATATAGTTAAAAAGACTTAATTAAGAGTTAAATTTTAAAATTTATTTCTCACTTCAGGAATTATTTGCTTCTCTTACAACAAAATTTTTACCGTGTTTTTCGAAACAGTGGTTTATAAATAATACCTTTGACATAAGGCTTTGTGAAAAAATTCACATGGTGTAAGGTCTTAATGGCCATATTATTAAATGTGAATTCCATACCACCCTCACGCCCAAGACAGTATTTATGAAGTACCGATACCGAAAACATTGAACTTAAAGAGTAAAAACGCAGTATTTAGAACTATTAGCAGTGTGAAACTGGACTTAATGTTTGGAACGAATTAGATTAGGAATTAGATGCTTGTTCAAGAGCAAAAAATGCGCCTTAGAATTCTCTTTCTTCATTAAATTCATTATGCATTGAGATTTGGTGAGTTTATTCTTGAAATGTGGGACCAGAAATATCCGAAGAAATACTTCACAAGTTTTGAATTTCATCCCTTTGAACAATTTTTTCAATTGTTTTGTTTATTTGCGAATCAGAAATCGATCTAGTCTACAGTTCAATGCTTGTCGTGCAACAAAAGGGTTCTCATATCAAACTCATATAACTAAAAAACGGGTATATTTTACTTGAATTTCGCATATTATGCACGTAATTGCTTCAAAACTATAAATATGCAAAATACAGTCATTCATTTATGCTAACTCTGTGTTTTTGTACTAAAATACCAATTAAAATCAAATGGCTTTCTCAACTTATTAAAAAGTCACTTTCTAGCAAATTATCTTTTACATGCTTGGGTTTTTTATATCCTATAAATTGTCCAAACCTTAACTGTACTGTTTCCTTTCCACATTAAAAAATTATTCTATTAAGAAATCTACACACTAAAGTCGATGACGAGCTAAATATAAAATTATTTTTTTTTAAAATTACAATATGCCCCAAGTTTAAAAATATTAAAATCGCTTAGATATTGCATTAAATTTGTTGAAGCACGAATAATAAAAAAGCATTTTTAACGAAATATTTAAAGACATATCAACGTCAAAACTCACATAATAAAAATGGATGCACTATTTTTACAGTCAACAACTCAGCCATCCTTTCAATATGCTATTGTTAAAAATCCATCCTGAATATCTTACATTCTTCTCTTAATAGACGTGGATTCCTCTAGGATTACAACTCAAATGAAACTAGTTGTGTTGTAAAACCTTTTGAGATTTCAGTAATTCAAGTGTCGCCAACATCTGTTACTACGGACTCCTAGCAGCCACATTTTTCGACATGAATTTATTTTAAATGGAAGCGAATTTATTCGTCTCTTGAATTTAATGGTATAGGGCATTTTTATGACACACTATATCACTGTTTATTTTATGCATCTTTAAACATAAACGTTATTTGCGTGAGTTACTGGGGGATTAAGTTATCAAGAGATTAAAGGGAATATAAGTATTAGAAAGGATATTTCAAGAACAAATTATTATTTCCTCTTTTTGTACTTAAAATGAATCTGTTCACTGCTTGTAAAAATTCTTTCAAAAAATTTCAAAATTGCGTAAAAATTTTATTATTTTAATTGTCTGCTTGCAAAAGCTTGTAAAAAGTCATGGTAATTAATTAAAAGAAATAATTGTTTGTCCATTGACTTGAAACCTTTTTGGCATTAAGAAAGATATTATTATATCATTTATATGCGGAGAAAATTCAAAAATTTGTATTTAAACAGATTTATTGAAGTATCAATACACTAAAGAATGTAAAAAGGCATGAACAGTTATGCTATAATGGGATACCTGCAAGTGACGTAGTGTAGGTATCTTCATCCTGATCGATTGGTGAAACGTGGCATTTGTTTACGTTAGAAACTGTTGTTTCCATTCCATTTCGAGTAAACCAAACCCGTCAAGTATCAATTCTCTTAAGTGACTCATTCTATATTCTTTTACAAAGAATTTTTCACTATATATTTCTTACTTAACACAAAGACAGGCACGAAGCCATGTAGAACATAAACACACTAATTATGTATCAAAGTTGCCAGATACACAAATCAAAATTATATCATGGTTACAAGAAAAGACATAAACAAATAATAAATCTAAGTTAAGTAAAAGAAGTAGACTAGAATGAATGATATTTCAACAAATTTGGTGTGCGATACAGCTCACTATTTAATTAACTTCATGTTAATTAACATTCTAACTTATGTGGGGAAACTTAACTTTAGCACGTCATTTCGCTCATAAACGATCAGCTAGCTCTGACGTTATAGGTCCCATGTGTTGGTATTTGTGATCTTCTTCTTCTTCTTCAAGTGCGAGTGCCCAGTTACATTTATAAATTTTAAATTTTGGTTTTGAATCTCCTATGTATGATATATTAATTCATGTAAAACGTCATAAAAATAACATATTAGGAAAAATAATATAATAATTAATTATATAGGTCTATAAGGTATTAATCACTTATAATAATAAATCATATCAATCCAAAAGATCATATTGATCCTTAATAATTCATATAATATGGATTATATTGATCTGTAATACATGAGATGTGTTATATCGATATGTCGTATCAATTGAAATAACTAATTGGTAATAATTAGGGGACAATTTTGAAAAAAAATGTATAAGAGCTTGAAACACTTATCGAAACGTGAGGATAATACGTAATATCTGAACATCCCACCCATAGCAATTTCAAGAATATTTCTTGGCATGAAAGCATCATTGAGTATATCAACATTGAAATGCTTTACAAAAGCACAAACTGTAATTAACTCAAGGCTCTGGGTAATTTCGACTGACTAAATGCTCAAAAGTGGAGCTGTGATTGCTTGCAGTCCCCATACACAAGATCGTTATTACGGAATTCCTTCTACCAAAACTGATATTAATCCAAGCTAAATTGAATGTTTGAACTCTTACCCTCTTACTAACTTTCACCATCATTGTCATCATTATGGCTTCTGTCTATTAATATTATGATATTATTTGAGATGCAAGGGTCACTTTATTTGATTGAGATTATGCAATACATTCATAAATCTATGTATGTAATTCGATGCTTAATTATGATCAATTGAAAATGCAATATAGGCTATTCCCTAAGAATGGATCCGGCTTTGGAACTATTTATTGTATCGATCTGCTTATGTCAATAACTGAGGAAATTAGTCTATTTATGAATTATTTGCATGTTCCTAGAAATAATATTACAAACTTCTAATACTTTGAAAAAAAATATCCATTAGCTTTTTTAGCTTAAATTTTTGACATTTTTGGAAAGAATGTGCGAAATTTTAGTATAACTAATTTACACAATTTAATCTTAAAAAGCAGTGTTACGATTTACTACTAAAATTGAGAAGTTGATTTTTAAATTACATCAAAATCTAAAAATGACTGAAACTAAAACTAAAAATAATTTTATCTGTCACTTTAATATTGTCGTTCCTTCTTTTTTAATAAGCATTTGACTTTAAAATGAGAAATAAAAAAACATTTTTATTCAATAATATTTTTTTCTTTATTCAAATATTTCATAATTTTTCAATTTGTGTACTTTTTTCGTTCAGTTCAGTTTAGTTGAGCATTTTAAATGTTATTTTAAAGTAAATCAAAGCTATTTTCAATATTATTTATTTTATGTTTCTTTCATCTAGATATTGTTCATTAATTTTTTAAAAATAGGTTTTGTCAAATATTTGAACAATTTATACATTTTAAATGCTAATTTGAAAGTAAATAAATAGTAATTAAAACTATCCTTCATTTTTATTTTTCAAACATTTGATATTGTTTAATTTTAAAAATATTTTATATTCACTTAAAATAAAAATCCGCGTATTTTTTCTTTACCTTATAGCAAAAAAATATTTTTAATCATAACAAAAGTCTTCTATTTAATTCAATCACTCTTCTTTTGCATTAATATTATGTTGAGTGTTTCTGAAATTTTAAGTGTTGGAATAAATCGAATTCATTCAACATATAAACTTTTACAAATCCGCTTTAAAAAATACATATAAATTCTACTTTTCATTAAATTTTGATTGATTTAATCTATAAAAATTTTACGTTTTAGCTACAAAAATATATTGACTGCTCAAGATACGGGTAAACCCTTTTCCTGACAGATTCATTTCTCAATAAGCTATGAGTTTTGACGCAGTGGTATTATTCTTTCATTAAATAAACTTTCTTCTACGTTTAACTTATGACATTTTAATGGAACCATCAAATTACTTATAGGAATCGGAAAACAAAGGTGGGCATGCTTTTAAAACAATATGCCTTTTTGAGTTTGAAAAAAAAGAGTTTTTATTCATCTAGTTATTTTCAAAATTATTTAATCGTGATATCTTTAATAACTTTTAATGGCCACTTTAATAACTTTTGATCTACTGATCAGATTGCCAAATACTGATAATCTTAATCGGCTTAAAGTGCCAAGACAAAATTTGCTATTTTTCTTCTGCACATGATAATTTGAAGTATGATTTCGAGCACAAAAACCTACTGTCTCTGAATAACGAAAAAGATAGGGCCACTTAAACAAAATGTTTAAAACCATCAATTTAAAAACTTTGTACATCTTTATACCATTACACTTTCATACTACGTGAGTCTAGTAGTAAACGTAACAGTTAGACCATGTTAAGTAAATATTGGAAAATTAAAATTAGCTTAATTAGCTCAATGAGGTTATCATCGTTATTTATAAAATATTTATAAAATAATGGTTTCTTAACTTTTAGAATAGCTAGTTAAGCTGGTAGCAGTCCAGAAAATTTAAGCCTACTATTTCAGTCAGGTTGTTGAAAGTTTTAACACCACTTAATGTTAATTTCACTTTTTGCATATTTCGCTAATCAATTTAAATTATTGACCGACCACGGAGGACCCAAGGCACTTGCATATTCAGAAAAACTAAAAATTGGCAATAATATTGAGATGGAAAAATACATATTATGTTTTTCACTATTAGAATATTGTAATAAAACTTTAAACAAGTCTATTAGAGGATTTTGCTTTAAATTCAAAAGTGAAATATAATTCTGGGAAATTTTAGCTTCGTTAGAACAAAATGAATGCCCCTTTTTAAGTTTTACAAGGTAATTGAAATCCTGAAAGCTGGTATCATTCTGATAAGTTGTAATAATGAATGGTACAGGACTTAATGGCTTTTGTTGTAATAATAAGCTAAATAATTTTGAAGCATAATTACGAATAGTTGCATTATTTTAAACTCTGTCAATTTTCTTGTCAAAATCCAAAATTCGAATGGTATCGGCCAAGTTCTGGAAGTTCTTGAAAAATTAAACTGCAAAAAATGCCGGATAAATTACGGTATAAAGTGCCAATACTTTGGGCACATCACTCGTAGAGTCCTTTTCAAAAAATCCTTTTCGTAAAATATTACACGTAATTTTAACAGTAATACTTATTTAGCTAGTGCGATTCAGTCATTTTGCGGTGATTATTACTGTAAAATTTGCGGTATTTCAGATTTTTAGCTCCGTAGCATGTTCCGCTAAAAATTGATTTTGCGGTAAAACGTAACGAAAGTACCTTGAGTGGCGGTACGTTTTATCGTAATTTAATCTAGAAATTTTTTACAGTGTAAGTTTTTAATAAATAATATTTTTAAATTTTCATTTCTCCAGAGACTGCGTATTCCATTCAAATTTTGGACTTTTTATCTGAAAATAGAATAGCTTAATTCTACGTAGTTTAAACTGAAGTAAAATTTTGTATACCTTTTAATTTAAATATTTAACTATTATTAAATTAAATAATTAGAGAATTAGTACTTTTACATTTCGTATGCGCAAGCAATAAAGTCGCCAATCCGATGCAGCATTTTTTATTTATTTTATAAGATAGATATTTAAAAAGAAATTATAATTAAATTAAAATATCCAAATTTCGTTGCCCCGGCAAAATGCAAAAATACCAAAATACATGATTTTAAAAATAAATATTTGTAACCTGGAACAAACTTTAGATAAACAAATTTAAAAAATATGTACTAAGATGTTTTGATTTGATTAAGTAATACGAAAAACATGACGTAATACAAAAGTAGTATACTTAACATTATAGAGTTCAAACTTTTGACTGCTCTTGACTATTGAGATGCAAGTGAAAATGAAACTAATTCTTCATACTGCGTAAAATTTTTTAAAAAAGTAGGAAATTATAAGAAATATATTAATTATTATTATTATTTAATAACAATATTTCTTTCGTTCATGACTGACATGCTTTTAGAAAGATATATTACAGTCAAATATTTTTTTTAAAAAAAATTATTGAAGAAACCACGTGACAAATATTCGTTTAATTCTTAATGCAAGCAGAAAAATCGGTACTTTTCGGCAAGCCGGGTGCCAGAAAATTCAATCATTTTTTTATTCTTCATTTTGTTAAATTTTTATGTGTATAAAAAGTCAAAAAAAGAAAAAATTAAATATGAAATTGGCGGAGGTCAACATTTTATGACAAATTTTCGCTTATGCTTGGCTAACCAAAATTATTACAGAAAATAAATCTAATTAAAGCTCTATTTCGTTAATCATCCACATAATAATAAGTCGAATTAAAATGACTACCATATTCATATCCGAAATGAACTCGCATTTTATATCTGTCAAAATGTATGAGTAAAATTTAAAAACAAAATTCGTTTCAGTGTTTAATAGTTGACCAATGTGTATAATAGTATCTGAGTGTCATTGTTATGAAAGATTTAATTATTAAGTGAAACAATTTTTGAGTAGCTTAGTAATGTTTTTGGCTTCACTGTATAATTTTTCAATTCGTGTANGAAAGTCTCTGTGTCAAATTCGACTCCTAGTTTTTAAAGTATTAAAAACTAAAATTTTTTTAGTAAAAAGGGTTAGCTATTTTGGTACTTTTAGGTTAGCCGGGAAAGTCGCCAAAGAATATGGACGTCGACCAACTAATTTCATTTTTTATATTTTTTTTAACAAACATGAAAATTAAATTAATTTTTTAAAAAAATTTAAAATAAACTAATCGAAAAACTCTGTTATTTTTAACTGTAAAAGAAATTTACATTTTCATGCCTGTTGTGTAATTTTATTAACATTAGAATATTATATTTAGTCTATAGATTCCACATGATTAATCGTATTTGAGCGAATAGAGTTTAAAAAAATATCTATTGGGGTTTAAGAAATAAACGGGAAAAATATCGATACTTTTCTCAAATTTTTTCTTAAGCTAATAAAAATAATATCTCATAAAATGTCTCATTTTAATAATGTATTTATATTTAAAACATATAACTTATTGTCAAATTTTATCTTATTAAAATGAAATATTGAATTTTTTCAATGATAACTACAACAAGTTTCGTAATTTTCTAAGTTCCTTTCGTGTAAGATAGAATAGTTTCACCTTCTGTTAAATTTACAGGTGCAGTTACTTCTAAAAAATGATAAAGACAGCCTTAAACAATATAATGAACAGTGTCGTTAAATTTAGAAATGAAAATATTCCTGATGATTTTTTTTAAAAAATTGTTACTCAATATTAATAATACGCATAGTGTCAGTCGACTCACTAACAATAATAACAGGATCGTCTTTTTTTAAAATATTAAGTTGCATGCCGTTTTTAATACCATACTGAACACGAGCATCGACATCTTCGTTATAATCAGGTAGCATTTCCTCCGTATAATGGAAAGCATAAATCGCTCGCCACATTTGGCTTTGACGAAAAGCCGTACCAGATCTTGTAACCATAATGATTGGACACCTAGGCCGGAATTTGGCGATGGCATAAGCTGCTCTCCCTGCTTTGGTCAAAACTATAATGGCACTTGCCAAGCATTTTAATGATGCAGCAACTGCAGCAATCGCCATACACGTATCAAAATGAGATGGAATAACTTCTCGAAATAAGAGATCAGAAAATATAACACGTTGATTTAAAACTGTTTCTGCTTCATGTGTTATTTTATGCTGAACTGTGACACATTCAACAGCATACTGTCCTTTGGCTGATTCTGCAGAAAGCATAACGCCATCCGCGCCATCCAAAATAGCATTGGCGACGTCACATGCTTCAGCTCTTGTGGGTCTTGGCTTTTGGACCATGCTATCTAACATCTGTGTAGCACAAAGGACGGGTTTTCCAGCAACGTTACATTTAGATATCATCATTTTCTGCGCCAAGAATATCTTTTCTGTTGGAATATTAATCCCAAGATCTCCTCTGGCTACCATAATTGCTTCTGAAACTTCTAGAATCTCATCGAAATTCTGTATTCCTTCATCATTTTCAATTTTTGGAATGATCCAAATATGTTTGCCTTTGTCTCCTAATAATTTGCGGATTTGTTTTACGCCGTCAGCATTTCTGATAAAAGAGGCAAAAATATAATCAACTTCCAGTTCAAGTCCAAATGCAAAATCCTCTTTATCTTTTTCAGAAACTGCAGGTAAATCAGTATCAATCCCTGGTAAATTGCATCCTTTTTCACTTCCAAGTTTGCTCTCATTCCCCACTTCGCACTCCACCCAATCACCGCCCACTTTTTTGACGATGAGAGTAATTTGTCCATCATCCATGTATATTTTATTCCCCTCCTTAATCACTTTAGTTATATTTTTATAATCAATATACACTGTTTCAGAATTGCACTTATCAAAATAGCTGTCATCAGTCGTAAGTTTCACTGTACTTCCTTTCTTCAGTTCTATTTCTCCAAACTTATCCCCTTCTACAAGACCAGTTCTGATTTCTGGCCCTTTGGTGTCCAGTGCAATAGCTACAGGATACGAATCCAAACCTTTATTTTTTGCGACTATCTTCGCTGCCTCTCTTACATTAGCCGCAGTTTGGCCATGATAATCATACTCTCCGTGAGAAAAATTAAGTCTAGCCACATTCATACCGGCTTCCATGAGTTCCACTAACTTTTCTACTGACTGCGTAGCCGGTCCTATAGTGCACACTATTTTACTAAGTCTTGGATGATGAGTTTTTTCATAAACAGTGTAGGCGCATGCGTGATCAATAGCATTCAAAGACATATTTTCGATCAGTCTCTGTTCCAAACTCTTCTCCGCCATTTTTGCTTCTTTTGAAACGACGGTTAAGAAGGGATATTGAGATTTATCAAATTTTAATCTCTCTCTTGCTGGAGGGCGTTCACCTTTACTTAATGCTGTAAAATACTTTCTAGACCAAGCAAGCAAATCAGGTGGGTTGGTTTTAATTGCAGCTTTTGCGTAATTTTTTAATATAGAAGGAAACTCTTCTGGAATCGTTATTTGATCATCGAAGAAAATAGAATCCATCAGAAAGTGATGCCATTTTAAAATAATCTTATCTTAATGATTGCCATTATTGATTTTCAAAATTTATAATTTAAAATTAATAATTCCTCACGAGATATTTATATATTTTATTGATGTTTTAATAGTTAGTAAAATGTGGCACGGAAAATTTGGTCGTCGTGATTAAATATTTTGTAAGAATATTTTTATTTTATTGCTTCAGACAGATAAACGCTGTTTTTTTCTCAGAAAATGCTATACTGAACAACATATTAACAAATTTTATTAACAATTTCTTGCAAGCAGAATTTTTTAAAAGAGATAAACTGAAAAATTTTAAAATATGAAATACGTTTTTGTATAAATGCAAGTGAATAAACATTATTTTGTGTTGCTGTTTCTAATGCCACTTGCCAATTACCAGCGAGCATGCTTGGAGAAACAAAGCAAATTTAAGGCTGAAGGTACGTTTCTTGTTGTTCAGTGGGGCCATCTATGGCCAAGAATACGTCTTCAGCCACACACACGTCACAGTCCGTTTCAAAGGCTGGGCCCATTCGTACATCCATTCATTCATCCACAGATCGTAATTTTGACCTGAACCAGATAAATATGCATCTCCAATTCATTAATTTGTAATACGTAAAATTAATTTATTTTATAGACTATTACGATTTAAATTTTAAATAAACTATTGATTATTTTTTTAATTTCAAACAGAAAGAATTTTGCATTAAACAATTATTTTTAAATTTAAATTTTATAAGAGACTAAAATTTTAAAAAAGAGCTTTCTTTAACAACCAATTGAAAATGTTTAGACTAGTTAACCCGCAGTTTTGTGCACTAAGCCATAAGTAAAGAGACGTGATACAATCTTTTTTTTAAAAATTAATGTTCCCTTTTACATTTCCTTTAATACATTTTTGTTAATCCTGCTTTAAGAAATTTAACAAAAAATTTTACGAAAAAATCTTTTATTTTCGCAGATGAGAAAAATTCTGCATCAAACAAAATTAACAATTTTTTAACGACATGACAATTTTCTAAGTATTAATATCTAGTCTCGATTAAAAAGCTAGTTTTACCTATTTTCGTTATTATTTGCTTGTATGTTTCGTTAATTTAGGTTTGTAACATGGCGTACATGCCTAAGTCTGTAAAATAGGAAATATCAGATAGATTTAGAAATTTGTTTAGCGATGTGAACAACGATAACTTTCTTAACACTGTTTTGTTTCAGGATGAAATGGTAACGAAATAGAATACTTACAGTGAGTTTAGAAAATTCTTTTTTCTACGAGGGCCGTAAAAAATTGCTTAAACTATCATTCACGCAAGTGATTATTTATTGATTGTAATAATATTTTCAGCTGGTATTGTGCAAATAGGTATTTAACATGCACTAACATATGCACTAAGGTAGCAGGTTTTTTACAGTCAGATGGAAGTATAGCTTACAATTAATAAATTTTATTTAAAGTTAGATGACAAAAACTGTAATCTTCTTTCTATCTGTAATAAATATTAAAAGAATATAACTTTTTACACAATAGGAATTAAAACTAATATATTAAATGAAAAGAGGCAAATTAGTTTACATATTTGCATCGTACTCTGAAAACTATGTTATGAAATATTGATAATTTAATTTTGTTTTGCAGCCATTTTCAAGAAATAGAAGAATCATTGTGGTCATCAGACAATAAAAGAGAAGATAAAAATATTAAGCATCAGAGACGATTTTCAAGCGATTGTCAGTGAACTCAATTGTGCCAAAAATAGTCATTGCAGCTTTTTCTCTTGCTACATTTATTTTGTCTTTTTTTTCTGTCAAAATTTCACACGACGTATCTGTTTAAAAAAAATAATTGGATTATTGATTTTCAGGACTGCTTCTCTTAATAATTTTCTTGTATTTTATTGAATATACTATACTATTGAACTTTATAATGTATCACATTTTGTTGTAAATAAAATTAAAAATTTCCAAACAAAATTTCGCAGTTTTTTTTTTCGAATTTATAAATGAAGAGTTGTACTATCATAAGGTTATTTAAGTGTTTAAAATATAGAATAATTTTGAAATCATCTTTTCTTAAGAATTATTATTGCAGAGTTAAGTAGTTTTAGGCTTTCAATTTTAGTAGAAATAATAGATTATTGCTGTACAATTTGTTACCCAAAAGTTGTGTTGTAATACTAAACTGTTTCTGATTATTTTAATGTTTGTTTCGCTTTTTCCGACCTAATTAGAAATGATATTATTGTTGATAACAATCTGTAACTCGATGATAATCAATTTAAATAAAATTAATATTATAGGATACAATATTTTGAGTTTAAAAAGTTCAAATTAAGAAATCATAAATTATACTATACTGACAAAAAATCGGACAGTACATTGACGAACCAAAAGTAATAAATAATGGTATGCTAAAATTAAATACACGAATAATTTCTGTAAACTCTTTAACTGTCAGAATTTTTTGCTGTTTTATTTTTTCATTTAAAAAAAAAACCTTCTTGTATTCTAAAAATTTGAACTAGTTGCAGAATCTTAAAAAGAAGAAAAAGCGTGGACTAAAATTAAGTTAGAACTACCTTATACGTAATCATTACCTTTAATATATATTTTTCGTTTCTTTGTAAGGATTGAAAAAAGAGACAAAAATAATTTTGGAAACTGTTGCATCATTAATGAAAGAGGGTGGAACAAAATATATCAAAACTAGTTAGATTGCCTTGCGAAACCTCAAGGGGTTTCATATAATCACCTTTCAAGTCGTCTCTGTTATCTACTGCAATCAAACAGGTTTCGAGTTTGCTGTCTCTTTTTCCTCCGTGATTATTTAGATGTCTTTAATGTATTTTTCCTTGCTGAAATGCTGATTTGCAACCCCTAATATAAATACTTGTTTAATTTATTTTTACAAGGTTCCTAAGAATATGTATCAAGTGGGAAGATTATAGAACACTGTGTAAGTGACAGTATTTTCATTCCTTAAAATTCATAAAATTTTCCTTCAGTCACTCAAGTCATACCTTTATTCATTCGTTTATTCTTATCTGCATTTGTTCGTCATACAGTAGTCCTTACACTATTTCGAGAACATAACATTAAAAATAATTTAATACAATACATTATATAACTTAAGGATAAATATATAGCTTAAAGGATAAATATATAGCTTAAAGATTAATACCTTTACATTAATTTAACCTCCGATGTAAAGATACCTTTATAACTATGGTTAAATTAATGCTGATGACAAAGATATCTAGGTCTTCACTGTTTTTAAGCAACCATACCATTTGAAATGGTAATGGGGCGACAGCCAGCATGATGGTGCGAAATGGTAAGAAGACAATTATCTAAAATAACGCCATGCTTACATCAAAACTCTTATCGGAATTTAGATTTTATCTACACATCAACCTGCCGGAATGGAAATAGCAATTAGAATTTTGTTCGGAATTTCTTTCCGAACGGAATCAAGATTTCGTAATATGCCAAACTGACATGTACGTAATTATGACGTCACAAGAGCGTCATTTCAACCGAAATTAAATTCCGTGAAGCTGGTAACAGAGCTTCAATGACATATTTTGTATTTTCAACCACTGCGCAGCTTAGTACCCCTAACGTAATGACATCTGTCTTATTTTTCGTCTACTGCGCAGTTAACTTCGTCACATCGGACTACTAAATTGATCTGTGCTGAGGCCTTTCTACTTCTAGAAGGTGTTGCTTCAACTAAGGCTCTAGCTTCAACAATTATCAAAATATTTCCTAACAATGAAAATGCAGTCTCCGTGTAGCACTCTAGTTTTAATAACCTTGAACAGACAGATGCCTTGTTGCCTTATTGTTTTCTTTAGTGACATATTGCCAATAAAAATTAGCACAAAATTCAAATTTTAAGCTGAGTGTGTTTAAAGCATAACAGTACCAACTTAATAATCATTTCACTTTTCTCTTTAATGAAATTACAAATATAAAATGATGTAATGATATTCAACAATAAACACACTAAAAAAATTTGCCTCATTAAAATTCCTTCCATAATCGTTCACATTTTCTCATGACACTAAACTTGGTTTCCTCTTCGGATGCGGAAACGCCTTCACTTTGTAAAAATGCTACTATAGCTTCCTTCAGGACATCCTTTCTGTCAAGTACTTCATAGGCTTCTTCATGGCTAAGTAATATATCTTCAAGCTTTTCTGAAAGATTAAACAGTATTTAAATTTTAGCGAGCTTTCAAAATGGCTTGTATCCTAAGCACGCTGGCCAAATGACTAGTTATTTCATTTAATATACAGTGCTTCGCCAAGTTTCAAGTTCATAAAGTTTAGATTCTCTTTGAATTGTTCTAGGACAGATCTTTGTTTTTAAGTATTACTTGAATTCTATTGTAATTTGCTGAAATTTTAATCAACTGCTTTTTCTATTTTTATTCACAGTCCACATTAAACATCTGTTATCACATTTGTCCTTTTCCCCTTTATGTTAAAGCTTATATATATATATATTTATATACATATANATATATCAGTAAATAACTTTATATCTAATATATTATATATATATATATATATATATATTGGGAAAAAGTAGAGCGTGTCAACAATATAATGAGAGAAGGAAGGTGCGAAGCAGGTTTATGGGGATTTTACAAAGCAAATGCTGCCCAAACCCCATTTTCACTTGGGCAGATTTACAAAATTCAAACAATCTTAAATCCGATTAATTGGATCTTTTATTTTGACATGAACTTTTTGAAAGATAATAGTGAATGTTTTTTTAATTACAATATAAGGAAAAAAGAGATTAAGAAAAGGTAGATAAAAATTCATTTGGCCACTGTGTTTACATACCTTTGTTAACAGCTTTATCTTCCTGCTTGGTTGAGGTAAAATACAGGTCATGAAGCCTGGTTTTTTCCAGCTGATTAAGAATGAAAAGAAGTCCTTTCCTTTCCATTAATGTTATCAGTTTCTTTGATTCTACGATTGATACTCTATTTGACCACTCCTATTGTTCAAAAAAAAAATGAATTAAAATGTGTAATTATGACCATGACCATATAAAAATAATGCAAATGTGGACTTCCAGTTTGATATACAGAGTTGGCCTACAGTCTATCTATATGGTATAGTCTATCTATATGGTACATGGAAATAACTCCCCTCGCCATTCATCTGGAGCAGTGGCGGTTGTTATGGTTACGAGGGTTGGCTATTTCAAGTAGGGATGTTGGGTTAATATTTGGCAAGTTTTGGCTCTTGTTGGTGAGAGAAAAGGAATTAGGGAAAAGAGAGAAGCTCTCCTCTTTGAAAGCCGCGATTTCTTGTTTATCAGTAAACAGTCTTAAATTTTGTGACGAGGGGAGTTCTTTCGATCGACAAACAATTAAGGATTCAGCTAGTTTAAAAAGTCCGTTTATTTACCATTATACTATTACAAAGACAGCTGGTACTCATCAAATTTCGGTATTTACTGGTGTTTACTGTGTTCGATGTGGGCACACTTAGTCACTTAGCACAATCCTATGGTAATCAAGTTCCGTTCATGTGCTTCATTGATCATATTTATATCAATTTCCGTTACAGCAGCAATAATGTGTTTTTACAGTTTTACTGTCATGGCCTATTTTTTTTGCCAAATAGAATGATAGCCAAACATATTAACTTATCATTTTCGGAGTATCTAGGGAGCTATTAAGCCTCTGTGCCTATTTCAATTCATAAGATTGTGCTATATTAGACTGAATTGCATTTTGAAATTTCTCAGGAAAGTGTTTATGTTAAAAAAAACACATTTCGCCTGTACTACACTAGTATGTATTACTTACACACTAGTATGTATTACTTACATGTATACTATGACTGTATATTGTGCTGATATCTAATGAAAGTTTTAACGGCTGTTAACATACCTACATGGAAACATTATTAAAGAACAGTTTATATAAAAAGTAGCCTAATCTAAAGTAAGGTATATCACTAAATTGCCTCAAGCCCTTCAAGTGTATTATGTATGTTACATTTAAAAGAAATTAATGTGCTTAAATTGCTAATAGAGCTCTAGGCTATTAGAGCTCTGGGAAGAAATAAAATAACAGTTTCAATCGTTTCTTAACCACTTCAGATTTTTATCTTGATATGAAATCAATCGAAATCGCAACTTTCCGACACTAAAAAGCTAGCAGACTCAAAACTAAAATTAGGAAAATAATGAAATGATTTAAAAAATAAAATAAAATAAAAAGAAACAAACTTTTCTATGAGGCTAAAAGGAGAAAATACTTGTATTTTTGTCGCACAAAAGAGAAAAACGTGGGGCGCTTACTGATTTTATTTTATCACCACCTAAAATTCTCCTTGTGTTTTTCGAAAATAATGTATTTAAAGAGTAACGAGTTTAAAGTAATCGCATTTCGCCTTTTAGGTATAACAAAAATAAAATACGGCTCTCCTTTTTCTCCAATAGGAAAACTTTGTTTTCAAAAACATTTATTATTATCCTCCTCATCATCATTATTATTGTTATTATAGATGCACTTAAGCTATGAATAATTCATAATTCTTTAATTATTTACGTAACATAAAAAACAAAACTTGAATTGCAGTCAGTTGCATTAATCAACACATTTTTATCCACCATTCAGTTAATTAACTTATTAAAAATTAAATAAAAATTGGTAATTTAATTATAACCTTTTCCGGTATGGACCATAATCTTCTACATTTCCTTATTAAGGCATATTTGCTTTGGTATAGCGAAGCAGGAATGCTTTGATTCTGTAAATAAGTTACTATGTCTTCCTTGAAGATTTCTTTTCTGTCTAGCATTTCACATGTCTCGGTGACACTGTCCAAAATACTTTCAATTAAATCTGAAAAACGAAAGCCTTACTTACTAACACTTTAATTTAAATTAAATAACAAATTATAAATTTATATAACTTTACCATGCTCTGGCTCATTTTTCAGAGTCGAAGTACGATACAGATTAAGAAGCCTACTTTTTTCAATCTGTTTAAGAATGGCATGCATGCCAGCTTTTTCTCGCTTTGTTATCATTTTCTTGGCAACTGAAGTTGACTCTCCATGTAACTAATCCTACAATGCAATGATGCAGGAATTATTATTATTATTATGTTATTATTATTATTATTATTATTATTATCATCATCATCATCATTATTATTAATATTATTTTTATTATTATTATTATTATTATTATTATTATTATTATTATTGTTGTTGTTATTATTATTATTACTATTCAGATACAAAAAAAGGGAGTTCNGTCCCGCAGTGGACTGATCGTTAAGACACGGTTCCCAGCAGATCACCGAAGTCAAGTCAAGCATCACTGGCTGCGGTCAGTGTGCGGGTGCGTGACCCACTTGGATCAGTCTGCGTAGGGACCGAGGGTGTGCGGTATTGGTCCTCATTAAACTGTGCTACCGTAAAGTGCTCGACTTCGCGTGCAGGTCGTTGGGCTACCGAAGCGGTGGTGCTATCCCCTCCGCAGAGGATCAAAATTGTGATGGCATGTCTTCGGATCATCCTCCGGGATGTTTCCCAGACCGTCGCCAATAGCCCATTGTGCTGCTCTAGTGCGACGTAAATTAACAACAACAACAACAACAATATTATCATTATTATTATTATTATTATCATCATCATCATCATCATCATTATTATTATTATTATTATTATTATTATTATTATTATTATTTAGATACGAAAAAGGGAGTTCTAACACGAGATTGTTGTATCGTCAATGCGCAAACATAACATTAAACGTTAGCATTAAGTTATATTAATTCAAATCATTTTATTCATTCCATCTACCATTTTTGACGCACAACTCTTCAAACTTTACATTCAAATTTTTAAAATAACAAAACAAAAAAGAAAACATTTGTTATTTTAATAAATTATATGGGAGTTTCCCCCTTCTTGCTGTCTTTTACCAATTTCTCTGATTGATATCAAATAAATTAACAGATTACAAGATATTAAGCAGATTTATTAATCAAAGGTTAAATTTGTTTGGTTGAAAGGTCTAAAGTTTTATCTACAAACAAAGATTCTGTACCCTATTTGTTTGAAATAAAATTTGAATCACTCTGTTATTACTGCAAATTAGTTTAATCTGCAATGCTTATATTTCTTGAGCATTATTTTTTTTAGGATTCTAAAAATATCTGTATTAATATATGTATATATGTATCATTTTAAAAAATTCAGAAAAATGAATATTTTTCTTTCTTGGGGAACTACTTTTTAACAAATCATCAAATTATCATCAATAATCATTAAATGTGTCATATAATATCAAAATACTACTATAAATCTAATTTGCCCACTTAAAACAGATTTTTTTTATTTTGAATATTTAAATTAAAATATTTTTTTAAGATTCATGATTAAAATATATGAAATCGAATGTAGACTTAACAATTTCAGCACAACTCACACAAAAAGACAGGTGCGTTTATAAGAATATTACGTTATTCACTATTAGTTAAACAAACTTTTATTTGACCATGTAATTTAAAAAACAGTTTAGACAATATTTATTGATTTTATAAACGTATAAGAATGATATGCTGAAAAAATTTCTAATCACTGATCAGACTTTGAAAACTACAATTTGTTAATCTTTGATTGTACTTAAAAGTGGCAATAATAAACAAGACTTTTCTAATTCCAAAATTATGGATAGAAAATTATGATATTTACAAATAAAATGACATTATCAGCATATTAGAGCATTTATTAATATTAAAAATTAACACAAATCACAGCAACTACGTTTCGTTCATCAATTTCAAAATATATAAGAATTCAGCTTACGTAACATATTCCATATTATATAATAAATGATTGAATAATTATTTTAAAAAACTATACATTTTTGCGAAGCTTACCATTAGAGACAGCTTTTAATTTTTATCAAAATTTTTTTTAATTAATTTATATTTAATATCTACTATTAATCTATGTAAACAAGTAAAGAATCTTTTTGATTTTAAAAATTTGTACTATAATTACTGTTTATAATTTCTAAACGACTTTCCACGAGGGGACAAATTTTTCAAGTTTCAAAAAATAATCTTTGCACTTGAATGCTTCGGACTAACCATTTAAACGAAACAACTTCTATATGTTGGTCTGTGTGGTTTGATATTAGCATAGAGCAAGTTTAGATTAATTACTTTTACATAATTTTAACTTAGGAATATGTTGCTTCTGAGTGCGATGCAGTGGTTTATAGATTTTCATGCATTGTTCTCATTTGCTATTTTAAAAACGGACTCCAATTAGGTATACTATAGCCTACGTCACAGATCGTGTTATTCCTACTAAATTTAACTACTAAACAGCATTTTCTGCGAACCTGATTTCTAGCAACAAGTAAAAGCATCAAACGAAGTATCTTGTTATAAGTCGCTACTCGCCAGATTGGAATTGTATTAGTCTAGTTCCTTTGGAAATAATTTATATTGTTGTTTTACCGAAGTTTATGAATTTAGTAAGCATATTTAAAACTCAGTTTATTAATTAAACTAAAAGGTAAATGTTATTCCTAGTAAGTGGAAGTAGTTGTGCTTTTTTCATATTATACTCAATTAAGATGTCTAAGCTGATGTCACTTCACTTTCCCGTCCACTGTAAATCCAGTTACAGCTGCAACCAATAGGAATATGTTTCTATTGGAATAGAAATAAGAATCATCCAATAGGAATAGTGCAAACGAAAACTGACTGAATGATAGTGGAACACTGATCTAGTTCATCTTCTGACATTCACATGATGGGATAAATTTGAATAGTCGACACTATATTATTTATCATAAGTGTCTTTGTCATCTTTTTTGTTTTTTGTGAACAATATTTATAGAAAGAATATATGAAATACTTCTCTGTGTGTCATTGTGTAGATATAGTTTTTAAAGTTGTGTTTTTCTTGCTTTATTCCAATAAAAAAATTTGAATAAAATTAATATTGCTTAAATTTGTGTTAAAGATTTGAAGTTGTTTTTTTATCTCGCCCATTTATGTAAAAACACAAGACTTTCAAATCAATTCCAAATTTATTATCTTATAATTCGGCTATTCATAACAATGTTTGTGTCATATTTTCATTTAGTCTGAGTTATTTTATTCTACCATATAATAAATTCTACTATAAATGGAGAAAACAAAAATTTTACTTTAATAATGATTTTCCGTATTTATTTTTTGATTAATGTTAAAGGAGTAATAGCCTGCGTTATTCATATAAATATAAATTTTAGTCAGCATTGAAATTAATTTAAGAACAAGAAAAAGGGTAAGAAAAAAAAATATTCAAAATAAATCGTAATCGTTTTACATGTTTAAACAAAGGAAAGGTTACTTTTTATATATTTCACTGTGATTTAAATATTGACTCCATTGGCCCTTTTACACTCAACCCAAAGAAGTATTTTATGCAGTTGTTTAGATCAAATACTTAAATAATAATTATGTGCCCGCACTCTCAGAAATATGCAATCGCTGATTGTTCCATTAGATATTTAGGAATTAGGAGCCAGCATTCTTAAAAAAAATTAGTTTAAGTTTGAAAAATATTACCGTTCAAGTTTTCCTACAACCTTAATTAGGTGCTGGATCTAATCGTGCTTCTGTTCATGTTCAAACATGTAATTGTGCAATCAAATTTGCGAAGTTATTAACATCCAGATCATACAGTATACCCCTATCGAGAGTTGACATCCAATGATAGGCAAAAATATATTAGCAACGAACTACTACCGTTTTTAAAATGGGATAAACATTCAGCCCCATAAAAGTAATACAAATCTGATATGGTATCCCGATATTCCAAGATGCTGATGAATTTATTATATGTAACATTATAGCTTCTATTTTTTATTGAAATAGTTTTAATTTTACAGGATTCAAGTTTTATTATGTATTCGGTACTAAAAGTAATTTCTGAAAGTTAAGTACTGTTTTAGATTTCGAAAGAAAAGTACTAAATGCCTTTAAAAAATTGCTACGTAAATTTCTGAATATTGATTTTTTTTCCATTTTATCTATATAATTTTGTGGGGGGCGGAGTTATCGACCAAGCCAACCGTCATCTATCAAAAGGTACCTCTTGATAGAATCAAGTTAGCATGCTTTATATACTTGTGAATGATATTAAACTTTTTGTAGTGGTAGTTACGCCACAATTTAATAAGAAATGTATGGTTCAAGTTTGAGACTTCTATTTTAGTTGGAAAGAATTATTTCACATTCAATTTGGGTCATTTTCTCTCATTACCCCGATAATTAAAAATTTCATAATAAAGCTGTTTATTTATTAATTTTTATATACATAAATTGATCAGGAACACGTTTATTAAAATTGGTGACTTCTGTCCTGATAGAAACTTATGGCCTTGTTGACACGCTCTATCAACATACTGGCTGAACATCTCGGGTCCAGTCGCTACATATTTATTCCGATAACTGCAAATATTGAAATGAATCTATTTTAGTTATTCCTTTTAGTTGTTCCCTCTTTTCACAGATAACACAAGCTCAAAATTTAAAACTTTTACCTTAGTAAAATCGTATTACTTAGCATTACTATCAATTAAGTTATCTCGATAACTGCAAAACAGCGAAATGACACTTGTTAAGTTTTTTCTAATTATCTTATAAAAAGCAAATGGGTCCAGTTTTAAGGCTTCTACCTTGGTAAAAGATAATCATTTATCATTACTGACAATTATGTCTAATTACCCCCTATAATTAAAAGTAATGAAATTAAGCCTTTTAGTTTTTCTTTTTATCTGTTCAAGTACTCGTGGTCTAAGTTTGAGACTTCTATCTGCGTAAAAACGTGTTATTTAGCATTACTGCCAATTAGGCTAATGACCCCTGATAGCAATTTTGTACCCTCTGCCCACCCCTCCTCTCTTTCAAGTAAACGTGTTTTAAGTACGATTTCCAATACGTAGATTTTTTTTACTCTATCTTTGATGCAATTCTATAAATATATAATTTAGGAACAATATGTACGTATTTTCGCCACTGTAGTATTTTGGCTTTTGAAAAGTCAAAAAGGCTAGTTTCAATAAATAAACTGAACGTCAAAATTTTCTCATAACTAAGTATTCAATTCAGTTAATTAAAGCGTTCTTAATTATGAATAGCTTCTTTGAAAAACAACTTCCTTTTGGAAATTTGCACTTTTTGTAAAATTTTTAACTAAACTAGATTAAAAGAAGGAATCATAATCATCATCATTTCTAATTCTGAAAGTAGATTTGCTTGAAAGATATTTCCTTGCTCTGTAGTCCTGAATCAAGCAAACATAGATTCCTTCCATGCAAGTTAAACTAACATATCATTTAAGAGCATTTGACATTTTAACAACATTTTCGAAGAATTAAACTGGGAAACAATTTAACAGATCTTAGATACCTTCGTATTGCTGATTTCAAAACTGCAATCGTCTTCTCCCTCTGAGCAACAGTTTTTTTTACCATTTTTAAATAAAATTTCAAATCTATTTCTGTCGACATGTGTTTAGTTTAAAAACGCTTTATAAATAAGAAGGTCATACAAACATCGTGACAAACTTCTAGAGGAGTTAGGGCACATCATCAGGATTAAAATAGCATTGGAAACCATGCCTTAATATTTCGTCATACACTGCTAGGGGTGCTTCCCAATTTTGAACAATTTCATCGTGTTCTTCTAATCAGGTTATAATAAGAAGGTACCTTTAGCTGCATACCATGACATTTACGGGCATAGGTTCCTATGCCATTTTAATCCTGGTGAGGTAGATGAGGTCCTTTAGAAACTGGTCTCAGATAGTCTGGTTGGTAGGGCACAGGGCCCGTTCAAATGGTCGTGGGTTCGATCCCCGCCGGCCGAAGATTCCTCGTGTAGTAAATGGCGACTGATGCACGTTAAATCTGTCGAGTCATAAACTCCTCCATGTTCCCATAACAAATCATACCCCTGGGGGTATTGATATAAGAGTTTCCTTGTCTTCTGGATTAAGTTCAAAATTACAAGGCTGCGGAGTTGAACATTAGTTGTCGTAAACCCAAAATTGGGTAGGTTGTTTAATGACGGTTATAAAGTAAAATAAAATAGTCGTGTGACCCCTTATATATAACACGTTTTTACGCTTGTGCACTTCGATAAAAAAAATAGGCAATAAATGTCATTTTTAAAAAAGTATCTATAGCTTTAGAAGCAAAATTAATTTCATTTTTGAAATCCCTACTCCCGAATTAAGCAAGATCAATTATTTGTATAAATGCAACAAAAAAAATTGTTCCCCAGTGTTATTAATATTCAATTTGCTTTCATTAAATAAAAGTTGTAACATAAGGGACAAAGGTATAGCGTGCGCATGAGAAATCGTATAATTTTATCATTTTAGATTCAGTTCATTTAATTTTTTTCATAGAAGTTGCATTTATTCGTGATATGTGCGATTTAGGAGTTTTAAACGCTCGAATTAATATTCAACAACACTTGATAATTGATTTCATTTTACGGAACATTCGTTTATTTTTATTCAAACAATATGTGTGGAAAAAAAGCCCAGTGCTATATTCAAAATTCCATTATTTTTGAAAAGCTTAGGGATTATATAATTTGCATAATAAAATGGAAAATGTTCATTTCCTATTCAAATTTTATTCAATTAACGCGTTACGTGATGTTTTTCTTCAGTTTGTTTTACATTTTGTCTCACATAGCTAATGAGAAATAAAATAGTTACTCAAGATCGTATTATATGCAAATGGGTTTTTCCATTGTTTATTGTAAATTGATTGTATTTAGAAACAGTCTAAGAAACTATTTATGGGTTGTTCTTAAAGTATTTTAGTTTTTTTTAATGAAAATGAAAGGTAATTTTCTTAAACAGTTTTAGAATTTCCATGCTGAAATTACGGTAAAATAACCAGTAGCAGTCTGTTCATCCGATTTGCATAAAGTTTATGGTTAGGAACATTTTTCACCTTTACGATTTTTAAACCGTTTACAACAAGTACGGTAAGAAAAACTGTGAATAGAAAACTCTACTATTTTGTAACCTTTTATAACTGGCATAGTTTCTAAACCATAAAAATAAAACTTTAACGAACGCTTAAACGCGCTGTAGATGCTGCTTCATTTATGCGTGAATAATAGTTTCTTATTTAAATAGTCCAGGGTCACCGACTGAAGAGTGCAAGACACTGAAAACTTTTCATGTAATGAAGAAATTCAAAAATTTGTGTGTTGTCAACTCTGAGATTCGAACCCCTGCTCAACCAGTCATGAGATTGACCGATTAGCCTTCTCAGTATGTACCCAGCTACCAATAAACTAAATAGCTTCAAAAGGTGGGCCTAGCTGGCGCGAATAAAATTCTGATTGTTAAACCATATTAGGTAAAAACAATCAATAAAAGTTTTTTCTCACACTTGACAGTTTGAATATCATCTATTATATGGTTATTTGACTGTTTTGGTTGAAAATGGTAAAATAACAATTAAATAAACAGCTATTTAACCATTTTTAACGAAAAATTTCCTGCAGCGTAGTGAGTGAATAAATATTTTATTCAATAATATATTGCTCATTCTGATCCAATACCTTTTACCATCTTCATAATTCCACGCGCAAAAACTTTTTTTTTTTACTTTAACAGTATTTTTTCTTTTTACGATAGTAAAAAGTCAAACATGCCGAACAATTTTCATTTCATTTTCCATATTTGAAAGGGCACCAACCAAAATCTGGTACATAGAATGAATCGAACTTTTCACAAGCAAACCTTGCTATATAAACTGTCAAAATATGTAATGGTTATGCCACCTAAGTCTGAAGTTGGCTGTGAAAAAAACATAATTAAAAGTACTATTGAAGAAAAAAAATCGAAATTGCGTTAGGAGCAACTCAATAGTTTTAAAACCGCCTTTACTATTAATGTTTGAAAACTTCGGCCATTATTATTACTGCCATTAGATTTTCTATTATTACATCTACATTAGAATTTCTGTAATGATTTCTGGAATGCAAAACACGTAACGTTTTGTTACACTAAACGGTGAAAAGCGCTTCCGATTTCTTAAGGATAAACAGAGCAAGTGTTTAAGAGTACTTGATAGTGGAAAGTACAAGCGCTTTAAGTGCATTTAAAACGGTGAAAATAACAAACGCTTCGGAGTACTTATCATTGAGAAGAACAAGCGTTTCAGAGTCTTTAATAGTTTAAAAGAAAAAACGTTTCAGAGTTTTAACATACTAAAAGACGTTTATATAAAAAATAAGTTTTTTGTAGTACTTAATAGGGTAACGGATAAGCTATTTAGAATCCCCAACTTTGAAAATATGCAAAGTTTTTTTTTATTATGAATGGAGTACTTTAATTAGTGTTAACTCGTTTAAGAAGGTTTAGAATACGTTTACCAGTTAGATTTCCGGAAGTCATTTGACAATCGTGTGACAACACTTCGCCTTCTCGTAGATTCTTTTTCATCTTGACCTGTTTTACTGTTCAGTGCAAGGAAGTTTTTTTTTCCTTTTTTTTATAGAATCTGACCATCTGGTCCATTCCCAGTTGGTCAAGCCATAAAAATCCATCCGGTGACTGCATTAGATGACCAGCCCATTTCATCGTTCGAATTTTGATATAATTGGTTATGTCATGTTCGTTATAAGGACTTTAAAATTCATCGTTCGC
This sequence comes from Parasteatoda tepidariorum, assembly GCF_043381705.1. Lineage (NCBI taxonomy): Eukaryota > Metazoa > Arthropoda > Arachnida > Araneae > Theridiidae > Parasteatoda > Parasteatoda tepidariorum. The sequence goes on from NC_092208.1 coordinate 31,696,136, forward strand.
TTGTACTTCCTTTCAAATTCTTCAAGCGTTCAAATAATTTTTGATGCTTTTTCATCTCATCTTCTTTAATAGTGATTCATCATTATTTGATAATGTTCCTTTTTTCCCCCAAATATTAATGGGCAATCCTTAATTTAAATATAGTTTTGACTTCTCATTTCTGACAAGCATTCATAAAAATATAGATTGAAGGTGATAATAGCAAAATGCCCTGTATAGTTTTCCTCTCAAATTTTTTTCCTTATTCTATAAAAAAGAAAAGACTGTCAAACATTTAAATCAAAGAAAAAAATTCTTGATTTCTTGAAAGTATTTATTATTTTATTCATGAGAGAATATTTCTAAGCATAAGTAAGCCGATGAATTTCACAGTATAGCTGACAGATTTCTTAACTTGTTTCATTCATGTCTAATGATACAAATATTTAAATTTTCAAATACACAAAGAAAATCAAAATAAGAGTTGTCTTTTTTTTTCATATCTTTGCTATACTGATTCTAAACTAAATGCCGTATTTTTGTAAAAAGAAATCCTATGTTGAAATTACTATTAACAAAAAAATATCATTTAAATTATGTATGATACAAAAAGAATAAGACAAAAATTTATTCCTAATTTCTTTTTTAAAAATTTGCTATTTACGTCATGTTTCTCTCGAAAAAAATATTCTAGCTGACTTTCAAAAGCCTTTTAAAGTCATTTGATTGATGATTGTTGACTAAGATTTGTATCTTGCGTCACTTCTGAAATCCTTCCTCCGGCTACTCTCTTTCTAAACATTTTTCGAAACATTTTTCTTTTACTTTTATCTTTTCGTGAAATATTTTTCTCAAACCCACATTCTCTCGACATACAATGTGAGAAAGGAATATTCTAATAGCTTTAGCTTTGGAATATAGGTAAAAAAAGGGTAAATCTAGTTGCTTCCACTAGTTGTCACAAAATGGCCTAATATTTGGAGAAAAAATATATTTTTATTAAAATTAAACACAGAGTTAAAAATTTTAAGTTTGCTGCATCTAAGTAAATTTTAATATTAATTTCAAACAACAGATAGCTCTGAGGATTGATAAAACTTTATAGCACTTTTCTCTATTTCATATTAAACCACTCCAACTATGTTTGGTCACATAATTTTGCGTATGTTTTATAGTTTTCTCAATAAGAAGTGCCACCAGTTGACAAACTTTGTAACTTATTTTGAAATTTGTTATGAATATTTCTAGTTTTCTAGCAAAAAGAAGCAAAGTGTAGATTTCTATCTCCATCAATGTTTCTTTAATTTTCAAATTGTCAATCAATTATGGTATAAACGCATTTCACAACAGCTTTTTTATCTGATGGCAATATCTATTTATTTATTTATTTATTTATTTACTTACTTATTTATTTATTTATTTATTTATTTATTTATTTATTTATTTGTTTGTTTATTAATTTATTTATTTTCATGTATCAAATAATATTTTGGTTAACTTGATCTGAAAGTATTAATGCAAGAATGTGAAGGAAAAAAATGATTCAGAAAACTTTTTATTTTACGGAAATATGATTGATGTTCAAAGAAATTGCTCAAAAGTAAAAGATTTAATTTATACACAAGGAATTGCTCGAAGAGAGGCTCAAAGAAATTGCTGAAAAGATCTTCCGCCAGCTGCAATGTAAACTTTATAACTACTGCGTAGGGAGTGATGTACATTTGTGAAAACAAGAAATTTAAATGTTTGTAAAGAAAAAAAATACTTTAAAAAAACTACATAAGGGTAAATTTGAAATCAAAATTTGCAATTATTTCCCGTAAAACTGCTTTTCTTCAATAGTGATCTACATGCAGATAAATTTTTAAAGATGAAGAACTTTTTCAGGAGAATTAGACATGAGTAATTTTTTAAGCTCAGTTTGAAATTTCGCCCTGTAAAAATGCTTCACCTCTATAGCGATGCACATGCGGAAAAGTTTTTAAAGATGAAAAACTCTTTCAAGAGAATTAGACATGAGTAATTTTGAAAGTTCAGTTTGAAATTTCGACCTGCAAAACTGCTTCACCTCAATAGCGATGCACCTGCGGAAAAGTTTTTAAAGATGAAAAACTCTTTCAAGAGAATTAGACATGAGTAATTTTAAAAGATCAGTTTGAAATTTCTCCCTGCAAAACTGCTTCACCTCAATAGCGATGCACATGCGGAAAAGTTTTTAAAGATGAAAAACTCTTTCAAGAGAATTAGACATGAGTAATTTTGAAAGCTCAGTTTGAAATTTCGACCTGTAAAACTGCTTCACCTCAATAGCGATGCACAAGCGGAAAAGTTTTTAAAGATGAAAAACTCTTTCAAGAGAATTAGACATGAGTAATTTTGAAAGCTCAGTTCGAAATTTCGCCCTGTAAAACTGCTTCACATCAATAGCGATGCACATGCGGAAAAGCTTTTAAAAATGAAAAACTCTTTTAAGAGAATTAGACTAGAGTAATTTTGAAAGCTCTGTAACCTACTCGATAGAGCTCTACATTTTTTCCGACTCTACAGACGAAACATATTATCTGATTAAACCCTATAACCTAATCGATAGAGCCCTTAATATTATACGATTCTGCAGTCCTAACATATTGTTAGATGGAAAAAAAAATTAATAAAAGAAATTAAAAANTAAAGACGGCATGTATCGAAGGCTTCATAACTCCCGATATGAGTTTCAACTAATAACTCTTAATAATGAATGACTCAGCAGCTGAAAAACTTAAATAATTTTTCATGCAAAGTGAAGAGTTAAAGAGCTTAATGGATGAATAAACTAAATCAAAATCTTCGAGTATTTTCAGACAGGAAAACGAGTTAGATGTAAATTTGGCGACAAACAGTCGACGACTCAAGAAAATCTGCCTTTCCGGCGCAAATAAAACGCCATGAGTGCAAACGCTATTATGTAATCAATTGAAATGATAACGAAGAATTTATAGATTTCACCAATTGGAAGTTTTCGCATTGAAAATAACGGCAGATAAATTCTCTATTTTCTATTGTTAATGTATGAACTTTAAAGTTAATTTACTCAGATTCACTGAAATGTCTCTTATGAAACTTCCATTCTATTAGAGCAAATTCAGCGAACTATGCGTCTGAAATTAAGGTCTTCTTGAACTTTAATTGTTTTATTTAAACTTTCTAGGTTTATACGCACGACGCCAGAAACCATGGTGACAGGGATTACACAATCGCAGTCAGTTTTCACTTTAATGCTTATAACCTCTTCAGTTTTATGGATCAAATGAAAATTAAGAAGGCTGTTTTAGTAGGTCATTGTATGGGTGGAATGACCGCCATCGCTGCTGCTGTAGAAATGGTATGTCTAAATCTTATGTTTGTGACCAAACAATGCTGCCAATTAGGGATAAACTGGGTACTCGGTTAAGATATTTCATACTAGGATCCTATTATGAGTTCTCATTACTCAATGCCAGGTAACACTCTTTTAATCTCGATGCAACCATATTGATTTATGATAAACTTAAAACTATTCATAAAAATAGTCTTTTGAACCATATCTCTTCTTCAATTTGTTTTGTTTCTTAATCTTATTCTTCTGTTTCTTGACCGTTTAAGTTTAGGTACAATTGTTTTTACATTTGTGCAAATTTTTAATAGTGATTAATTTAATTAATAGAAAGGAAAATGCAATAAAGAGCGTTGAAAATAAAATTAGTATCACCAACAGAAATTTATTGAAAACTAACTGAATACCCGTTCTTTGTACGGGGTGAATTAAAAAAAATAATTAAAAAATCATTTTTGAACAATGCTACGAAATCATGCACAAAACTGGAAGGCCAACCGACCCAATAAATGAAGCTAAAATAGTTTAAATTTTGTTTATTTATTATTATTTATTGTCCTTCCTAGTGGTATTAAGTTATTAGATTAACCAAAACACATTTTTTGTAATTCATTGAATCAGAATAGAGATTAACTGTATTCAACATCACTTGTCATCAACGCTCACTGGGCATCAACGCTCGCGGTCAATTCATGATAGTCAAAATGTATCACTATCAAATAATTTTCTCCGGTACAGATCCCTTTCTAAGGGTTATAAAACATTTCCACGGCTGTCGGGATAGCCTGGTTGGTAGGGCGTTGGGCTCATGTTCAAGTAGTCGTGAGTTTGATCCCCGCTGACCGAAGTAAATGGTGACTGTAGCAAATGGTGACTAGTGAACGTTAAACAAAGATCATAAAGTCCTCCATATTCCCCTTACAAATCAATACCTCTGGGAGTACTGAATTGGAAATTAATCGTTCTCCTGTTCAGGTTAAAATTACGATCAGAATATGAATAAATGGATGTATGAATAGGTATGGCTTATAAATGGGCTGTGACATGTGTGTGGCTGAAATCATATTCTTGGCCATAGATGGCACCACTGAAAAACAAGAAAAGCACCCTCTGCTTTAAATTCTGTTAGCTTCACCAAGCAGACTTGCTGGTATTTGACACTTGGCGTAAACAACATTTCCACAGTATCAGTATTAAAACTGCTCAGTACTAGTAATTACCAAATATATTAATATGATACTAAACATCTTTATTGGTTTATTTGGTACTTATTGCATAACAATTCAGCATTAGAGATTTACGCGAAATGCGTTTATTAGTGATAGCAAGCTAAAAACAAATCGAATTCTTATAAGACTTTGATAAGGACTTTGAAGCATGGTCATAGCTCTGTCTGTCCTTTAATATACTATTTATAACATTTATAAGTGGTGGTGAAAAAAGTTATTTTAGTTCTAATTCATTAAAATAGTAATATACTCCATCTTTGCTACTACTGAAAAAAATACCATCTCAAACTACGGAAAAATCTCTTTCTAGAATTCTTATTAAAACTTCATCAACTACAACTTTAGTCAACGTTCGTGAAGAGAGCGTTACTTATCTTCAAAGTTAGTGGTTTCCTTATTTTGATTTGAGGATAAGTACTGTATTAACCTTTTTAGCCATACAGAATAGAGGAAATATTTATAGTAGAAATGTGTGTTAGAAGATTACCTAGAGCCTTATCTGATTCATGAATCTGTGAGAGGAAGTCGTTAAAAATTTTCCTAAGGACGCGAATCTAGAAGATGTTACTGAAACCTCTATGCAAACATGGTATGAAAGATTATCTCAAAATACTATAAATTTTCAAACTTTCATGAATTGTTTTTAAGTGTTATATATTTTTCCATGCTTGGAAATCCCAAAAAATGGCCAACTATTTGGAAAACCGATACCGGAGATAAAGTGATAAAAATATGTGGTCTTGCTGCATTTTGTTTAGGAAACAACGTTGAGGCTCGAAGAGACTGAAATCTAGTGACAAAGTTTAACAACAGATAGCTTCGTTAACTAAGAAATACTATAAAATAAGGTTTAATTAAAACTACCATTTGTCTTATGTATGTCGCAGTCTAAGAACAAAATTAACGGACGTCTGTGTAATTATTTGAATTAGAATGAGTTTACATGCAGCAGAAAACTTTGTTTTATAGTTTTATAGTCAACAGCGCAATTTTTTGACACTAACTTCGTAACTAATTTATGAACTTAGTGAAAGAAAAACAGTTTCGTAAGCAGAATGCGGCAAACCTCGCGAAAAACGCTGAAAGTTACTTAATAAAATAAATGATGATTATTTTATTGAGATAGAAATAATATGATAGAAATAAATGATGATTATTTTCTAATATTTTTAGCTTTATTTTATTCCTTGAAATGTGTTCCATAGAGCCTAATTAGCAATTTTTTTATTTTAGAGGTAGAAAGCATTTTTAATTTTTAAAAAAAATCATTTCAAATTATCATAGCCAGTTTCGTAACTAGGTTCAATAAAACATAATTCAAAGAATGAAATAAATAAAAGAATATTCATTATAAGTTACTTTAATTAAAATTACTTTCGTATAATTCTCCATTAAGTTTAAGGAAACGCCCAATTTAGAAATTGGGGGAAATGCATCACTATATATTTTCGCCAAAAACAACTACAAACAAACAAAACCTAATCTTTTAAGCAAAAACTTATCTTGGTGTAGATTTATAGTACGGTAAAAAAAAATAATATTTCCTATTGATATTTGAAACGCAAGCGATAAATTTGCAATTTTTCATTGTTAAGCAAAACTTTCATTTAATTTTCTCGGGTTTATCTAAATAAATTCCTTTTAAAATTGTCATATGTTTAAAGAAAAAATCAAGCAATTTACATAATTTTCCGAGACATTTCCTATCAGTTTATATAAGAAAATTTCTGGAGTTTTTACTTTTCCATGTCCTCCTTAAAATACATGCCACCTGCATAGAAAAACTTTATTCACATCGAGAAATGCCGTCATGAAATCGAAGTTTGTGTATAAAAAGACATTCGATGGACAGAATGGCGTAAACTTCAGCGCAAAGAGAACATATTACGCTACTGTGTGCTTTAATTAGTTAAAAATAAATATATATTTTTAGAATCCTTATCAAAAATGAAATTAAAAAAAGTGTCTACTTTAAGAGTTGTATAATACTGATAGCATAAGTATTTTCTTAAAAATGACACATTAGTTATTCTAATGCTATTGCTAATTTAAATGTCATTGAAAATAATTGCAGGGGAAATAAAAGCCCATCTTTAAGCCAGAACAATTGGGTATAATATAGCCTACGTCACAGGTTGTGTTGTTCACAGTTTTTATTTAAGAAAATAAAGAAAAAGCGATTTATTTACGTATTTTCGTATGCCGTCAAGAATGGCTCTTTAAATTTGTAGATCGAAATTAGGTGTGATCGTATAAACACTCGAAAATTTAAAATAGAATTAAACTTACATGCTACTAATTTCTTTACAAATCAATAAACACAACATAAATCGAGAAAAACTCGACGAAAAACTCTAGTGGAAATATTTTATTACATTTTCAGTATATGTGGATTCATGGTTACATTGACAAGAAGCTTGCATGAATAAAAATGGCTTTCGGGAGTTTTGAACCATACCAATAAGCGAGTCTCATTACCTAAATAAATTAAATTTCCAACCAGTCAAATTAAAGTTCCTTTACCTTCGGGATAGCCCTGAGTGGTTCCAATAGGTTTTTTTCCTCCCTTCCATGTAACGCAAATACACGTTAGTTCCAGAGAAAAGTTTTTCGTAAAAGCACATTTGTTCATTGTTTTCTTGATCTAAGAGAGATACTTTATCTTTTGGTTGTTCAAAATTACCAAGATACAGTAATAGAATCGTAACATCAAAACTACATTTTCAATTCAACATTGGTTATAAGATTTGATGCTTAAAACTTAAACAATGATAATCAGAACATCTTACCTACAATGTGCCGTTATTTTATCAAATATTTTTAAAATATCCTGCACTTAACAGATCCTACATTTGTGAATGCTTTTGAAAATTTAAACAAATCAAATGAAAAATTAATTAGCTATGATGTCTCCCCGTCATCATTTCATAGCAAAGTTTTACGTTAATCCGAACTGTCTACATCCGAACTGCCATCCAAAACTTAACTTAGACACTTTTTTTTATATTTATTTTCCAATATATTCATTGTGTATTTTTATTTACTATGTAAGTGGACAATAAATTTCCTTAAGACTATCACTTGTAAAAATTTGTTCAATGAAAAATTATGCAATTCTTATAGCATTTCACATAAATTTTATAATATCGGGCAGTGCCTCCCAAGAATTTTGATAACATTGAAAATTCGAGATGCTATCGTAACACTTTAACGCCTACAAAAGTTAATGATAAATTTTATTATTCATCTATAATTGAGTAAAAACTTCACAGCATTTCTCTCAGTTACCTTTATTTTGACATAAATTAAAGAAATTTTAAGTAATTGACTTATATTTAATTCATAGCCTGTGGGTTGAATAGTTGGCTAAAGTAACTTTGATTTAAGTTTAGTTATGGGTCATTCTTACAAAAAGGTGATTTTTTAAGTCCCTGAGTAATAAATATTAGGAAATACAGCAGATTTCTTAATATTTTTCTTTATCATTTTTCGTGAAGCTCTTAACTAACAAATCATATGCATTTCTGCTAAATGTATTTAATATTTCATTCTTATTTTTTAATAAACATGACTTCAAAATCCCCTCCGTGGACGTCCCTACGTCTGTGGCACGAAATAATTTTTAATGCCTGTTAAACAATTTAAATGTTATTTTAATGATTTTTGTAGTTTTACCTAGTTAAATGTTTATGGTAACTTTTTATATTTAGTATTTAAAAAAAAAATTTATTTTTATAAAATAAATGACTAGTAAACTTTGTCCATCAAAAATTATGTCTCCCTCCGTGGACAATTAATATAGTTCTGTAAATATGCATTAAAGGGCAGCATATGCGAAATCCCTATAAGACAGCTGCTGGGAGGGGTAACCATTCCATTTTCTAATGTCAAATATCAGTTACTTTTGTTCTCTTTGGTGTCAGTTTTGGATTGTTGTGTTCAACTGGGGTTTGGCAAAGTTCTCACCGTATACTCCGTGGACATCATAAAGAAGGTAAGAGAAAATTATTTTATTTTTGATAGATGAATTTTAGATTGCAAAAATAGTACATTTAACAAAAAGAACTGCCCCATTTTTGTAACTTTAAAATTAAAAATCAGAAAAATTCAAGAACTAGTTTTTGTCTCCTCCGTGGTCCTCCCCTCCGTGGACATAACAAGTCCACGGAGATGAAGACACAGTCAATGTAAGAGACAATGTGTTAGATAACCATAATACAATTTTAATAATTAAAAAACTATTTTCTTTTAATTGATATTTTTTAAAATGGAACAGATGTGTTAATTTGCTTCTATTTTTAAAGAAAATCAATTAAGTTTACCTTTTTATATCGGAGAAGTAAATATTGGCAATTTTTCTAAATAATTTCTGTGATGTTTAACATTTTTTTTCTCTTCAAATTTTAGGAAAAAAATTGTAAAACCAAAATTTAAGAAAAGAAAGCAATCAAATGTTCAAATGCAAAGGAGAAAGGAACAGAAAAAACTCAGTATGAGGTAAGCTAGACAGAAATTAAAAGAAAACCCTATATTGTTTGAAGAAAGTGAAAAAAAAAAGAGCGAGAAACTTTAAAATTTGTATCAGAAATAGATTTAACAGAAAAATCGTTATTAAATGTACTTAAATTTCTAGAAATTGATGGAGATAGCCGTTTGTGCCCAGGGAAAAAAGAAACAATAACAAGAAGAAAAGAGAAAAAACAAAAACGTTATTTGGATGACAGTATGTTTAACTTGCATAAAATGGTCACAAAAGAGTACCCTCAACACTCAACTTTCATGTGGAGTCTTAATTTTTATTTCAATAGTCTTTACATTTTAATTTATTAATATTCAGTAAGAGTTACTTAAGAAATTGTACACCTAGGTTAAAAATGGATGTTTCCTTTCATAGCAGCATGATTAATCGGAAGTAGCTCTATCTCTAATAATGAAATATTTTATTATTTACTTATTAATGTTAAACTCATATCAGTTGTACCCAATAATTAAAAAATTAGTCTTCATTGACATTTTATATTTTATAACATAAAATGTCTCCTCCGTTGACTATTACATCTCCTCCGTGGACAAGGCAGAATTTAAAATATTTTAAATCTTGTAAAAAATAAAATAGAAAACTTGACCATTATTATAAGGACATATAACAAAAATAAATAAAGGCATTTATGTAATTTTTATCACTTTCTTAATTACTTTAATTTAAGAAATTTTTTTAGTCTATTTATACCTTTTCAGTGAGAATGACCCTTATCATGCTTTAAAAACGCTAAATATTTTAAGATTGGTATAAGATTAGTTTAAGATATAAGATTTTTTAATAAAAAAAATAATCAGCTGAAATTTGTAAGTTAAAAAGTCCTATTTTAATTTCTTAGCCGAGAATTATAAAAGAATAAAAGTAACAAAAAAAATGCAGAAGCCTTAAAAAAATTACATATATTTTGAATAGTAAACATACAATACAACTAAAGCGCAGCGCAACAATACAAACAGTGTTTCGTAAATACCTACATTCATATATAATTTCAGAATCTTAGTAAAAAAATTATAAAATCAAACCACTACTCATTAAGAGCCAACTAATATTTAAGAGAGAGGACACTACAGTTAGTTATCTCTGAGTTACCTTTATCCAGTTCAATTACAATAAATGTGGAATTAAAACCACAATATGCATGTATTTAAAAATATGTTCACATTTTTTTGTTATTTCTATTAATTCTACACACTACTTCATCGTAACATATGAATAATTTAGAAAAATGCATCATTAGTAAAATTATTTGTTTAAACTAATTTTTTTTAAAAATAAATTAAGCTTTTTACTTTCGGTAATAAAACTAATTTTATTAATTATCACATAGCATTGAAAAACGTTAACATGTTCCTTTCTAAACTAATACGAATCCTAAAGCAATGAAAGGATTTTTATTTGACTTGATGCATAATACATTTATTATCGGGAAAAAAAACTGTCTTGTTTTGAAATCTTCTTAAATCATTCCGAGAAATGTAGCAAATTTCGCACGAGTTTCCTGTTTATATTTTCTTTTTTAGATAAAAAAATTCATTCAGAAATACTTTTTTGATTTTATACTAAGAAAAATTAATAGTTTATATTAAGTTTAAAATGAATATCAATTCTTTAAAAATGAATATTAATTATTAAACTACATTTTTCCAGTAAAAAATTAATATAAACTCTGTTTCTGTCACATATTCTAATTAGATATTTTAGTTATTACGTGCTTGATATTCAGTAAAATATAACCATCGTCGATGTTAAAATCAAGAAACCTCCAATTAAGGCTCCTATACTCTAATTTAAGGTTCTACCTCCAATAGCATAATCAGCGTAGTGCATTTAAAATTATCTCCTGAATATTGAAACTTTGAATTCAAGTAAAAAGCTTATTTTAATTGATGCTTGCAAATGACATTTTTCCCGCTATAAAAATCAAATAGTTTCACTGTTTTCCATGAATCTGATTTTGAATTAGGATAAAGAAACTCTTTTTACTCCCTAATCTGCTGGGGAGATTCACATTTCATCTGACTGCTCTAGATGCATGATCGAATATTTAAGGATCGTTTACACTATATGCGATTTACGTACTCTCGTTTGCTATCTAGAAAAAAGAGGAGTTTGATTGGTGAGTTTCGGTGCTATCATATGCAGTGAGAGTAGCCCTTTAAATTTAGGGATCGAATTTAAATGTGATCGTATATACACTCGAAAATTTAAAATAGGATAAAATTTAAATGATGATGCTAATTTTTTTATGAATCCATAAATGGTCCTAACGAAAAAACATTTTTAGGTTCAGTAGTGCTTATTGATTCCTATTTACTAATAAATGTTAAGACAAACTGAACTGATGTCAACGTACGCCACGACTTCGAAATCGAAACATCAACAGGCGGATGTCAACAAAACCATGATTTAGATATTTTCATGTTGTCATTAAATAAAAAAGTATATAACATTTTTTCAAAAGTATATTTGATAAATTCCTATCTTTCTTAGTATAATTGCTATGTCATTTTTCCCCTTCATCAATTTAATTAAAAAAATCTCTTATTGTTTTTTATTTTTTCTGGAATAAATTATTTTACTTTCACAATTACTTCATGGTACCTTCCTAACAGAACATCATATTTCTTATTCTCAGCTGATCTGATTAATATGTTAATGAGATACATTTTTTAAAAATATTTCATTGTTAAATAGAAATTATGTTAGATTGTATTTTTGTTAATTTTTTCGCTTGCCCTTTTAACTGAATTTAATAAGCAAATTTTTGTTGCAGCGTTCAAACTAAAGTTTAATTTTGAACTGTCAAATTCGTTCAAAAATGGGAAACGTTGAAATGCATAAGCTGGAACCTGTAAGAGCTGATGAAAGAGAAGAATTAGACTTGAGCACTCCTGTTGATTACAAAACATTCTGCAAAGTATGATCGAACTTTCTAATAAAATTTATTCTTTATTTGTTGATTCATATTATATTTTACAATAAAATGTCTTTTAATGGAATAATCTGTACCATTTTATGCAAACAAGATTTTATTATCTCTATTTTTTATTTGATAAAGTTAATTATGTGAAACAATTTTATGTTTCTGGTTTTAAAATAAACGAACTGTTCCATGACATCTTTGTAAGTATTACCCTATTAAAGTTTATAGAATATTATAATGGTGTATCCTAAACCTTACTTTTCTTAATTTTTATTTTTAACTTTAAATTTTACTGCCCTTGAAATATGCAAATTGATTATACACATCAGATAACATTATCATAAAAATTGAAATAAGTAACAAATTGATTTTTATTAAGAGTGTAATCTGATCCTATAAAATTAATAAGTTCAAATTTTCATTAAAGAGAAATAATGCATAAGAAAAGTTTGACTTTCTTTGGTCAACTTAGAAGGGAAAAAAATCATGGGCATAGTTTGCAGGATAAATGTGAGTATATGTCCTGCTCAATAATTACAAATTTCTAATAATCCTCCTCTATATTACAGACAAATTTCAAAAAAATTCATGAATCATCATGAATTTAAATTCAAAGTAAAAAAGTGATAAAAATAATTAATCTTTTATATAGATTATGGAAGTTTCTTTTGTATATATGAAATTTGGAGAACTTATGTGACTGTGTAATTTAATTTTGTCCTTCTCAAAAATTAAGTCTGCAACATTCATGGAAAAAATATTCTGTGTTCCCCCAAAATGAAAAATATTAAAAAATATTTTTAAGAGAGAAAGTGTAATGGTATCAGCATACTTAGATCTAGATAATCCAAACTTGTCAACTATTTATAGCTATCATTATTATTTCAAATGAATTAATTTAGCAACAAAAAAAAATAGTGATCATTTGTTACATATTTATGATGTTTTAAAGAAAATATCTTACAAGTTTTTTTTTTCTTTTTTTTTTGTAAAATCTAAGTATATCCTAAAAGAACATGCCTAAACACTTATCCTTTTCAGCACATCAAGGGTGAATATTCACATAAGTGCCTGACTGAAATTCCGTCAGCTATAACAGACTCAATATCATTACATGAGAGAATAAACTTATCATTCAATTGCTTATCAACTTTGCCAGAAGAACTTCCTTTACGAATACCTCACATATCCTTTTTGGACCTTAGCTTTAATAAAATTACTACTTTACCAGATAGTATAGGTTTATTTTTTCATTTAAAAGAACTGCTTTTATCTCATAACCAACTAGAACAAATTCCATTTACTCTCTCCCGATTGGTAAAACTTCAGAAGATCGATTTGTCTCACAACAACCTGATCTCCTTGCCAGAAAATATTGGTGAAATGGAGTCACTCAAAAAACTCAATGTCAGCTGCAATAAACTGACTTGTCTTCCTAAATCTCTCGGTTACAGTGAAACTATTGAAGTTCTTCTTGCTGTGTCTAATGCTTGTGAATCACAACCGCCTCAACATATCTGTGATAGTGGATCTGTTCAAACTATTAGGTTTTTAAAACAACTTGCATCAGGGAAAATCCTATCAAAAGTGGAACGAGAAATTAATGTGTTTCCCAGAGTTAGAGGTAATGTCATTCAAACAGCAGCTGCTAATCCTGATTCTGCTAAAGCTCTATATGTTCAAATACAAACAGCAACTATGAACACTGCAAGTAGAATTAGAACACCTTTGCTTCCACCTTATGATGCTACTCAACTGCATCCTGATGAACTAAAAGATAGAATAATCGGTGAGCATAGCATCACATTTTCTTTTTTTTTTTTTCAATACATTCAAATCAATATTGTGCTGTATTTTAAATTTAATTTCACTTTATAATACTTTTTCATTTGTTTACTTATCAAACTATTATGTACTGTTTAGAACTTTGTAAATATATTCTATTGTCATTTAATTGTTCCCTATGTATATTTTCTAATTTACAACTTTGGGTGCTTGTAAAACAATTCATTTAGAAATGTATTAAAGCGCTGCAATACATTTTATGACTTTTGACAAAACTAAGTTGACTTTAGTTGTGCCTATTAGGATTTGAATTTGCGAGCATAATCCAGATATTCTTTGGAATACATTTCTGGCATTTCATTTCTTCACAAAGTTCCAGCTTGTTTTGCTGAGAAGTGATATAAGAAACAAATTGTAAGTGTAAGAGTGTTAGGGTGTTAACATTGATAAAGAGTTTGTATTTTTAAATTGTTTGTGTTTTTATTTTTTTCCTTGAAAAACTTCCACTTAATTTTTTTTCCCTTCAGCCATATGTAAAACAACAGTCATATATATCTATAGAGCAATGATTGTATTTTTGTACGAAATATTTTCCCCTCTGCCAATTATCAGTTTAAAAACATTTTTTCTCATGATAAATATTCTGAATAATTCATCCAATTTCATATTTTAAACAAATTAAGAAATGAATATTTCTTTAGGAATTTGCTTTGATAATTCCAACCAGATATTGTACAAATAAGGAATTAGATTTAAAAAAATTTTATTTTAACTTCTAATTACATGACTGAAATGTAACTTTGACAGGTTTGCTTTACGGTGCTGTGATTGGAGATGCCCTAGGAATTGCAACAGAATTTTTGTCTTTGGATGAATGCCATTTTTATTACAATGAAGAGACACTAACTTATAACGATATCATTCGAGATGAGCATAGAGTTCATTGGAGTAGAGGGGACTGGACGTCCAATTCTGATCAAATGGTTTGCTTTAGCTTTTATTATTTCTATTGCTTGTGAAATTATTTTCTAACTCTGAAATTAGGTAAATAATAGTTTAGAATTATAACTTTTAATGGGTAAACATTGAGAAAGTTTAGTTACTGGTGCAAAAGACTAGTAACTAATCAGTATGCTGAATAAAAATGCTATAATTTTGTCCAAAACTTTATAAAATGGCCATGTAAATATTGGACTAGTTAGTTGTAATTGAGAAATTTATACTTGTGACAATTTTGACAACAAAACAATTTTGCCCTGTTAACAATTAAAAAGAAAGAAATGTTTAAGTCTTATTAGATTTAAGCATACTGATCATCAGTTTGTTCTAAATTAGATATCTTTAGTTTTGCTTTCTCAAGCATAAAACTTTTCTCATTCAGTGAAATAAAATTTTAAAAATATGCCCTTTTATGTTCTTTTTTATTTTTCAAGAACTAATGAACAGAACTGATTTTTTTTTCCAAATTTTTGGTAGTTAAAATTTTGAAAGTTAAAAATGTGTGCTTTTTTTATTTAAATTCTTTTAAAATTATTGTTAAATTTAATAACAAAGAATAATTTTTCACATAAATTTTTTGTTGTGCAAATTAGTGTTATAAATGAGTGCAACAAGTTTTAGGATTACATTATTAGTTTCAAAGATATAACAGAAAAATATGTTAATATCATTAAGCAAACCACTCTCCATAGCTTTTCTTATTAAACTATTTAAACCATTTGGTTGATTATCATTTTGAAAATCAAAAAACTGAATTTCTCTAAAAAGCATATTTAACGAATATGTTTTTGCAACTTGAATTTCTTCAATGAAGTGATTTTAGTACAAATAAATTTCCCTTTTCTTAGTTCAAAAAAAACATTTACTATGAACAAATTACGCAGAGTAAATTTTATTTAAAGTTTTTACTGTTTTTACTTTCATAAAATATTAAAAGTAACCAACTGAGTGAAAATCATCAATTTCGAAGAAAATTTTCCTTGTCTGTATTTGAAATTTTGTTCTTTAGTTTTCTAAATCTTTTTAAATTGAGAATGAATGTTATGATTTCTAATTATTTAATTCGTATAAAATAAAATGTTTTAGTATTTGTTGGCAATTACATTCTAAACTTTTACTTAAATTAATTACTTTCATAAAATATTAAAAGTAACAAACTGAGTGACAATCAGCAATTTCGAAGAAAATTTTTATTGTCTATATTTGAAATTTGTTCTTTAGTTTTCTAAATCTTTTTAAATTGAGAATGAATGTTATGATTTCTAATTATTTAATTCGTATAAAATAAATTGTTTTAGTATTTGTTGGCAATTGCATTCTTTAAATGCATTTTTAGAAAAATGTTGGCTTTGAGACTATTTCGTTCTGTTAATACACATTATGAAAACAGTTTTGTATAAAATTCTTTTGTACGTAGATTTTGTTTAATACCTAAATATTTTTAATTAAAAGCTAAGGCTTAGGTGGGAATTAATTACTTTTATCATGCTTTAAGTAAGATTTTTTCGAATTTTTCTTTTTAAAAAAAAAAATCTATATTGAACCACGTATTTAGTGCTAATTCGTTGTATTTTTTAAAGATATTAGTTCTATACACAGGTAACAATGTTATTGAAGGAGAAAAATAATTGTTGTGATATTTATGTTTTACAATTTGTTGTAAAGTTATTAACGTAACATTAAAAAAATTGTTTCTTATTATCAAATTTGCCATTATTTTGAAAAATTATTATATGGAACTTTTAAATTTTACTTTTGATCTATCTACCTTGCTTACCAAAAATAAAATTTAATTAAGGTAGTTTTCAAAAGCAATTATGCCGGACGGTATCAACTTCCTTAAGACAACATTTAATTTTAAGTCACATGTATCACAGCAAACTTTTCCATTAAAATATTTTTTAGGGTTAATAAAAAAAATAATCATTATTTTTACAACAAAATCAACATCTGCCCTTACTCAGATGTCAGATGTTCCCTTTGACCCTAAGTATAGAAATCTGACCATTGGATCAAAAGTTATTCAGCATGCTTCTTTACAGAATGAATAGTAGGGAGTTTAACAGCCAACTATTAAATACAATTTCTATTACTTACAATTAGTTTAACATGCTAGGAATATTTTTTTTTTCTGATGCATCTTTGTAGACTTGTTTGAAAAAAAATGTCTTTCCTTAATTTGCTTTAAACTTCTTATATTTCACTACAATATTTAATGTTTACATTTCCTTAATTTGCTTTAAACTTCTTATATTTCACTACAATGTTTAATGTTTACATTTACTTAATTTCAGCTTCTTGTCCTTGATTCCTTGCTGCAATGGGCTGGTGTGGTTGATGAGTTAGAGTTTGCCAAACATCTTATTACCTGGAAGAAAAGTGGAATTCCAGAATTAGAGGGACGAGAAAGTTACATGCATTCAACTACAATCAATCTTGTAAGATAACTTGAATTTCAAAACTTTTGAATTTGATTATTACAAAATGTGGTTACTAAGTTGTAAATTGTTTATTACTATTATGATTTTCATCATTCACTGTTTGACTGCTTGAAGAAAATTGTGTGTGTATTCAAGTGCTTATTGTGGGAAAATTTAGGATCACAAATATTTTTATTTATTTTGAAATTTATTAGGTTTAAGTAATCATTGAAAATGAATTTTTCAGTTAATCAGGGGCAAGTAAATTTAATTATCACATTATCTTATTTTATTTACTTATTTTTAAATTTTTTGTGATGGCCATTTTATTTTGTGTTTAAAAAAATTTTTTGAATGTGGAAAAAAAAATTATCGAATTTACTTCAACCAGCAAATTGAAAAGTATTATGAAATGTTGTATTGAGTTTTAAAGATATCTATTTCTATAAGCTCTTAATAAGATAAGATATTAAAAATAGTTTTCTGGATTTTTGAAAGGTATGAGATTTTTTGTAAATATTAAAATTGAATTCATTTGTTGAGTGTAAAATATTACTTTAAAATTTTTTTTTTTTTTAAGTTCTATGCAAAATCTACCTTAATGGATTTTCATAAAATTGATTGCAACCAATTACATTTCTTGTGGGATAATTCAAATTCTAAAAAATTTAATTATTCTAGCTTTTTGTTTTATTTGTAAATTTATTTTTGTTATTATTCTCAATCTTCATTTTCGGAAATTGTTAAAAAAAAATATCTGTCTTAAAATGTTGCTTTGAGTCATAAAGTGTTTTTTTCCATCTGTCTCTCTCTAAACTTTAAGCAGGGTTTGTTATTATAATTTTTTTTCTTTTTCTGTTTCAAAACAGTTCAGTTATTGTATATTTACCTTTTATAATTATTTATTTTTTAAAAAAATTCTAGATTTTTGTTATAAACAAGATATAGAAAAAACTAGAAAGAATTATAATTGTTGAAAAATAAAGCACTTAGTAAAAGATTATTAATTTTATTCAACACTAGCTATATGTTTTTCCCACCATTAGTAGAATAAGACTACTTATTTTCTCTAACTATTTAAACGATGAATAGAAAAAGTTACAAAGAGTGTGTAGGGTTTTATTTATGCATTCTTACTTCATTGATAACTTCAGGTGTTGCAATCTCCCAAGTATGATGAAAATCCACATCAGGTTGCTGAAGATACTCATAAACATGATGGATTTAACCTTACAAACGGAAATAGTTCAAGTAGTCCCCAAAAATCATCCTTATTCGTTGATAGTGGTTCTCTCTCACGAGCATTAGTACTTGGTAAATATATTCTAACTCTTGTGTTAAAAAAATTTTAATGTAATTTTTAAGTTATATTGATTGTAAATTATATCAAATAAATTTTTTATTCCATTTGATTTCAAAAATTCCCTTGAAATATATTTATAGAATTTGAAAAAATCTTGAATCTTATTTTTAAATGCATCATTGTGGTTAAAACTATTAATGAATTGGTGGTATTATTTTAGTGTGTAAAAAAATTTTTCACAAACAAATTCTTATGTCTATTTTATTTTAATTTTTTAAGTAGTTTTCTTCAAAGAAATACAATCAAAGGCTAAGTCTTTGAAGTTTTAAAATTATTTTGCTGAATAAAAACTAATTTTTGCAGTTGGATAAATTTTTAAAAAGTTTTATTTAATGTTAACATTGATTAAGTTAATCATGCATGCTATAAAAGTTTACTCTTAAATAAAGAGAGAGAAAAATGGCCTTTTGTTACACATTTTTAGTTAACATTACTGAATTATTATTTTATCATTCATAATATTATAATCAATATTATTATTCACTGTCTTTCATCTTATTAATAGGTCAATAAACCGAAATGCAATGAAATAAAATGACAAAAAAACTCATTTTTATTTTATAAATTTTGATTGTGGTAAATATCAAAATTATGAAATTACTTTGTATTGGTTCTTACCATTTCTAACTTCACTAATTCTATATTAATTCAACATTGATACCTTTCTTTTTGTGGTAGAAAATTTTATGTTTGAAAATATCTTTATTATGATAATAATTACTTGTTATTGCTTGTTCATCTGTTACTTGTTATGATGATAAATATTTAATTATTTATTCATATTTTTGAATAATATTCAGAAAAATGTTGAAATAAAGTGAAGATTGTGAAAGTGATGCAACTTATTATTTTAATTAATGTAAAACGTTTAGTTTTATAATTATCTCAAATTAATGCTTCTTTTTATTTTCAGGTATACCTCGTTTTCATGACTTGAGTGAAGTTATTTCAAATTCTGTCAGAATATGTTTAGCTACACACTTTGATGAAAGATGTGTCATGACATGTGTAACTTTAAGTGTGGCAGTTGCTTTAATGTTGCAAGTAAGCGATTTTTAAATGACCTGTTGATGTGAATTCTATGCTTAAGTTTGGCATGTTTCACTTTTTTTAATAAAAGAAATTTCCTTTACATAGTTTTTGAAGAAAAAAAATTACATTTATATTAAATTTATAAAATTTTGTTATCTTAAAATTGTTGAACATTTCTTAATTTCTTATTTAAGTGTATAGGCTTCAATCTATGATATGTTTTAAAAAGAAAAAGCTTTCCTATTTTATTATTTAAAATTGACGATTTTACAAAAAAATTAATTTACATTTTTTCAAAAAAAAATCTTAAGGACAACTTAAAATTTAGTTTCGGACCAATTAAAATTTACATAACAAATACTGTAAAAAAGTCTTTGGCAAAAGTTCCAAAAATATGCTTTTAAAATCATTATTATAGTTTTATCTAGATGTTGTAGGTAAATTTTTATTTATCTGGTTTGTTTTTATAAAGAAGTAGTATGCTATTTTTTTAATTGATAATTTTATGAAAAAATACTTAACCATTTTTCAATAATCGAATTATATATATAATAATAATCTTATGGGTAATTTTTAGAACCAGTTAGCAGAAAAAATACTGTTCATTATTATTATTTTGACAAAAGTTCAGAAAAAAAGCTTGTTATTTTAAAATCACACTTTTATTTAAATGCTATAGATAAATTATTATACATTTTTTAATAGAATTTGACCATTTTAAAAGTATGTTTATAAAGAATATCTTTGCTAGAAAGATATGATATAAATTTTGTAAGGATTTTAGGAAATAATTTTGAGCTTTGTTATTTTAAATTAAAGATTTTATAGAGAAAAAGGATATATTTCTGTCAGGAATAATTTTAGACTAGTATAAATATATTGTATATTTTTTCAAATATTTCTCTGTAATTTTTAACTAAGTACGTTTAAAAAAATTTTTATTAAATGTATTCTATGTATGAAGCTAAGAATCATTCTTACTAAAATCTAAATCGGAAATTTACTTCATTACTATGTAAAGTAAACAAAAGCATTTTTGCTAAAATCAAAATGGTTTATATCTTTTTATCAATTTTACATATTTTATTCCCTTGGATTTATATTTAGTTTTTGTACTGTTTGTACTACATATATAAAACATTTGTATAATAACTTAATATCTATTATCTTAAATTCTTGAATCTTTTCCCCACACTTTTCAATAAATTAAAAATGTTAGAAATTACGCTAAATAAACTCTTTGCTTAAATGTGATAATAAATGAAATTTGAAAATCTACTTTTTTAAAAAAAATTAGATTTTTATGATATCTTTGGCTTAAAACTTAACCAGCCTAAAACTGTACTGATGAAAATTACCTGACACAATTCTTAAAGTGCTTTCAAAGAATTGTTCATTCCGTTTTATATTATAATGTTGTTTATCAAAAAAATTTAATGCATCTTAAACCTAGTGAAAAAGCAACAATTGTTTTTTAAAAAAAAAATTTAAAAAAAACTGTTTTCCCACATTTGTCAACCAAATGTAAGATTATATTTTGAAAACTTTCTACTCTGGAATTTTTCAAACTAACCTCTATTCATAAGAAACATCATGGTAAAAACCAAAGGAACTTATAATAATTAGTAAAATAAAATAACTCAGTAGTTAGAGTTTAAATTTATTTTCTCAGTTCTGTAAGATTAGTTTTAAAATATTTTAATTAATTTATAAATCTTTCAGGGCAAATATTCTTTGGAAGAAGACTCTTCAATGGAAGAGTTGTTAAAGAGGGCAACTCAATATGGTTTAAACTATAGCAAAGATGAAGCTATACAAAAAGAATTCAACTATTATTGTTGTTGTAGTGATTATAAAAAGTGAGTAGTCCTTTTGTTTGTTTCATAATTTGAAAATATGGATATATTTCTGTAATATTACCACCTGTTCACACCAACTATCATCAAAGAATATACATAGGAGAAGAAGGCTGGCTTCCATAGGCATAATGTAAACCAGTCCCCGAAGGTTTAGTACAGGTGTATAAAGGAAAAAAACAATAAAGGGCATACAGTAAAAGTTCTTGAAACAGATTTCTACCCTCCTCTTCACCCAGTCACTACTGGGGTTGGGGAGAAGAAGAAAAGTTTCTCTTTTTATTTATTATTGTTTTGTTCTGCGTTTTTACACTATTTGTTAAATGGTACTGTACTGTTAATAAATCTATTCCTTTGAAAATACATTTATCATCCACGTTGATTACATTTGCTAACTCATTTTGACAAAGAAAGAAAGAATAAAGTGGCAGCGCGAGTGGTAGCATACCCAACGATACATGTAGAGTTGCCCAACAACCGGTTCACAGGTTCCGTACCTTCTGAAAGTCACTTTGCTTTTTATGTGCATGCTCTGGATCTTATTGTATATGATGCTCTGTTAATTCTGCTTATATTGCTCGCTTTATAAGTTGTTTTTCTGCTATAGCATACTGAACTGAGCTCTGTGAAAAAAAAGTTTGTGCCATTTCTAGAAATTCATTAAACTTAAAGATGGGTATTTCAGTGCTAAATGTGTGCCTCAGTGTTGTTTAGTAAACATACGTATACAGTTCTGTGGTAACACAATAGCACACATACATTCTACTTTATTATTGCAATCTGCTCTCGTTTTTAGCAAATTTAAAAATTTTGAAGAATTAAAAGTTTTTATAAACCTAACACTAGGCTTGTAGCGCAACTACCACTACAAATCGCTCATGGACTGCAATAGAGGCACAACTTTAAAAAACACGCGTTTTGGACTGAAAACAGGTGTAAATATGAAAACACATTCTTTTCAGCAACAAAACTAGCACCACTCATAATTCAACTTGAAGGTAATCTTCGTTTAAGAACACTAAAGCATTTCTTATGCATTTTCCTTAGCAATGAATACTTTAAACTCACTTATCTCAAAACATGATTTTTTGTGTTGTGTCACTATTGCAGCCCATGAGCGAAATATTAATTACCAAATCCCTAGTATATAAGACATGTTAACTTGATTCTATCAAAGGTACCTTTTGATGGATGAAGGTTGACATGGTCAATTAATTCCACACATTATGATCTGCGGACGTGATATGAACCTGTCAACATTGATGGATGGTCCACATTCAATAATTGATTTGCTTCTAACTCAAACACTGCTCAAAGAAAAGAAATCCGGTGAAGTAAATAACGTCTCCCAGTCAATAAACAATATTGAAGGGAAAAAAAGTAATGAGCAAAATGCTATAAACAAAACAAAATAAGAAAATATAATATCCAAATTAATACAATAAACAAATAAACAGCATAAATCGACTAGTGATATCCGTTCATCAAATTCTATCACAGATAAAATGTGGTGTAACTACCACTACAAATATTAAGTACCAAATCACTAGTATATAAGACATGTTAACTTGATTCTATCATGAGGTACCTATTGATAGATGAAGGTTGACATAATAGATAAACTCTCCCCTTCAAGCTGTCTAAAATATATTTGTGTTGTACTTAAAGAAAAAATTTCATCACGTGAATCAAATTGCAATTTTTAAGCATTAGTTAGTCTTAGTAGCAACTACGCATTATGTTACTTAAAAATCTTTTTACACTAGAAGGTACTTACATGCCACTATTTATATTTAATTTTTATCTGCGTTTGTCCTTGCAAATTTGCTTAATTTAATTACCATTTGCAGAAGTCATGATTGAGAGTCAGTCCTCATAAGAAAATTTCATATTTATTTACTATAAGTTTTTTATTTGTAGTTTTTTTTTAATATTTTATTCCCCTAAAAGGTATGAACGGTACACAGTAAAATTTTGTACCAGTGTAAATTGATTTACCTGTTAATGTAAACTGGATGCTCAGATTTTATTTTCCTTTTTTTCTTAGTATTGGAATTTCTGAAGTTGGAAAAGCATGTCATCCTTTTAAAGCATGCGCAGCTGCTTTTACAGGTCTTCGGTCTGGGGCAGATTTTAAGTATGTTGAATTAAAATCCTTTTCTATTTTGTTAATTTAATTTTTGTTCAAATGTTTGATAACATTTTAGTTTTCTTACTTTATTATCAAAGTGTTTTGAGAATCTTAAATTTAAAGTGATAAGAGTATATTAATATAATTAAATGAAACTGTATTTTTCCCTATTTTGTATTTTTATAGCATCTGAATTTTACATTGTAAAACTGTACAAATTATTAGTAAGCTGAAAGTTTAGGAACTTTGTTTCTTTTACTCACCTAATGGTCTGAAATATTATGGATGCAATCTTATCAAAAAAAAGTGTCAAACCTTCCGAAAAGAGCTTGATTTACGAAAAAATACTTTGACTAACTTTTGAGATTTATAAATTTTCAGATTATTGTATTGTTAGGGCCTGTTGTGTTGTTTGATTGTTATTTAGAATTATTTGCATTAATTCTAAATAACAATTAAAATAATTTTGACTCAAATAAGTTTTCATCAAAACTATTTACAAAATAAATAAAAAAATATCTTAAATCATTTAGTTTATGCTAAAAGCAGTATTTCTCAAGTGAAGAATGTACTTATTAAAGATATCTAAGAATATCCTCGGCTTGGCTACTATGCACAGTGAAATTCTAAAAACATAATTGTTGTGCATCGATAATGTCTATCCATAATATGTAATTTTATATTTTTTTATGGTATAAATATTGGATTTAAAGTGTATGAATTATGGTTTCATTAAAATTATTTTTATTTGTATTTTAATAAAATTACTTTCTTTATAGGAAACGGGAATTGAAAAGAAAAATTCTTAATGTCTTTTAATTTAAAACCATTAGTTTTAGAAATTATGGTAAGAGGAGAAAGATGTGTATAAAACATACAACACTTTTTCACTTTGAAATCAATTTTATTTAATGATCTGTAAGAAAAAAAATTAAATACTAGATATATTGCTGAAAAAATTTTAAACTCAAAATTTGACATTTTTAAAAAGTCTCTTCATAACTTTTTTCATTACTTAATCATTATTTTATATTATTCATTATATTATATTATTCATTAGTAATAATGTATTATTCATTATTAATAATATATTATTCATTATTTTATATTTATTCATTATTTTATGTCAGTCAAGTTGAAACTGTTAAATAGACTATTTCCAAATTATTTTTTTATTATTTATTTAATGTTTTTTTTACTTATTTTCTTTTTATTATTATTATTTTTTTGTCTATGTGGTAAAAGTAGATTGATACTGATATAAGGGGTTAAAGAAATGGTGATATTGCTCGCTTTTCAATTTGAAACAAAAATAAACCTCTGGTAAAATTTGAAACAATAAAAGCATTTAAGTTGCAAAAAGTTCAAACTAGTTTAAGTTCAAACTAGTTCCAACCACCCCCTTCATATTATATAATTTATAAAGAAAACATATAATATTATATAATTTGTATTTTATTATATTTGTTTATTATTTCAATTGTTTTCTTTTTAACTTTCACAGAAGTGCTCTGAGCAGTTTGTTGATGCTTGGGGGTTACAGTAGCATGACTGGCTGCATTAGTGGTTCATTACTTGGCTGCAAATATGGCTATTCTCGACTTCCAAAACTCTGGATTGATGGTTTGAAGCCTAAAAATAAAGAATATTTAAATTCTAAAATCAATTCTCTGCTAGATATGATGGGCCTGCCTTAATCTTTAGTCATTGTGTTACTTTTTGTATTATAAAATTACATATTTTTTAAATTAGTGCTATACTATATTGCAATCTTGACAGCTATATTATTATTTTTTCTTTAAAAATATATGTTATTATTGTTACAGAGTCATTTTAGTTCATATGTCTTGTCTGATATTTTGGAAATTGTGATTTGAAAAAAAAATATGTATATTATTTTTTAAAATTTGCTTTTAGTTGTTTTGTTATAGAACATTTTATTTTATACCTTAATCAATTGATATTTTAAAAGCAGTGTTCATTAGCTGTGTGACATGTTTCTAACTATTCTAAAAAAGATCTTATTTATTACATGTTTCCCTTTAAAGCTGAAATATAACAATATTGATATTCAAAAATTTTAGGTAGCTTGAACTTTAACATTAGATAACTAAGTTAATTTTGTTTCCAGTAAAAGTTACTAAAAGGCTAGCAAAATTTCAATTTTCCAAGACCATAAATTGAGTAATTAAAAATATAATAATTTTAGTCATAATTTTTTTAAAAAAACATTATTAAAATAAAATTTCTTTTTAAGTAAGCGACATGAATATATTTTAACAATTATTAATAAAATAAAAAGTTTTGACGTCTTGTGAAATGGTATGCTGTCATCTTATAAATATTTCAAATTTTTTTATTTGTAATTTGAATACCGTAAGCATGAAAAAAAATCAAATTGATCCTCTAACTAACAAAAGGATTTAGGATTGTTTTTTTTTTCATTTCTCATATTCAGACTTATCATCAGACTAATTTCCAATATATATATATATATATATAAAGCATGAAGGTTGGAAGAGATTTCAGGATGCCTAGCAATCTGTATAATCTAGAAAGCTCAAAAAAATTCCTCGTTCCTAGAAATTTTAATGATCAAAAATATTTTGTCAAAGGTCCCTGAAATTTGCAATATATCAAAGAAACAGGGATTAAAAAAATTTCTGTGATATCAACAAAAAAATTTTTATTTAAGTTTAACTGTATGTGATTAATAAAAAAAAAATTCGGTATTATACATGTTATCAAGTGTATGTGATAAAGATCAGAAAGTAATTAATAGAAAAATTGTTTAAACAAATGAAATAAAATAGTCTACAACATGCTTTTTTTCATTTTTAAAATTTTTCATTATTAATTCATGATAGATATATCATACTTAATTGCATATATGTAAATGTTATGTAAGTGTATGTTATGTTTCTAACGTGAGTTTATATTATAAATTTATTTTAGCCTAATAAAAAAAAGTCTAATATTTTAAAGAAAAATTTTATATTTTTTTAACATATGCTCTTATAGTTTAGTTTAAACTCCTGGGATTAATTTTATTTAATTTAATGTTTTACTAAATATATGTAAGAAAATATTAATAGTGTGATTTTGAAAAATGTATTTTCAAAGTCTAGAAAACCTGGAATGGTTAAATAAATTTCATTTAGTGCTTTGATAGGCATTCTGATAGTTTTCTTTGTGCTAAGTTGTTGCTAATATCAAAAACCTTAATTTAAATTTTATATATTTTAAGAACTTTGCTTTTCTAAAATACCTATTATTTGTTGAAAAATGATCTTTAATAGCTGAAATCATCAAAATTTTTAAATGTGTCTTCCTCAAATATAACACTGCAATGTGGATGTACTATGTTCCTTATCAAATAACAACTTATTGAATTATATTAATTCACAAAACAATATTGTTCTTTATAACTACTTTTTGTACTTTTACTTGCTGTTTGAGATTATAATGTTTATGATAATGCTTGATTTAGTTTTTTATGTGTACAGTGCAATGATAAAATTGCTTTATTTATATCTTAAGCGTACAGTGATAAAATATGCTTAATATTGTAATAATTTTTTTTAAACTTACAATTGTAAAATTTTTCCTGTGCAGTTGTATTTCACAAATTGTGTTTGCCTTTTGTATCAATTTATTTGAGTGTATTTATATTTAATTTATTTCAAAGAGATTTAATACTATATGTACTCAAAACATTTTTTTATTCTGAAAATAATCCTATATGTTTGTTTGACATTTAAGGCAGCTTAAAATAAGGATCAACCAAGGTTTTAAGATATTTGGCTATCTTAAATATTCCTTGTTTTGGTATGTTTTTGAAAAATCAAACGATTTCATTGTATATTTGTAAGTCTGTGTAGTGAAATTTTTTATTTTTTATACTATTTAAAATTTATTTATTTAATTATGCATTCATAAAAAATGATTTGTTAATTTAAAAGTCATTGAGCGAGCTATAATATTTTATTGAATGAAGTTGAGCCATGTAGTTTTAACCGATTAAGTCACTTACCATGTTTGTAACTTTTGAATCTCTCTACTATGTGATTTTTTTTCTTTTGAATTGTGGGCCAATCTATGAAGACAGGGAAAATTTGGAATTCTCAGAGATTTGAAATTTACTTAAAACTGGATTTCTGATGAAATTAAAATACAATGCAATACTCTCGGAGAAAATGACAATAAACTCAAAACATTTTCGTAGCATTATAATGGTCACGCATAACCTAACTACCAATATGTTTCAATCTATTGTCAGGCCTTAAGAATATTTTGGATAACCAACCATCTCGTTAAAAGTTATCCATTATTACAACAGAGTGTTTAAGATTGATGAGATACTGAAACAAAAATCTCTCTCTTAGTGGTTCTGTTAATTAACTGTTCTTTTTTAAAACTAATTCCCATTTAACAATTTTGGATTCGTTTATGATATTATATTTTTGAAATTAGGTTTGAAATCATCGAATTTGAAAGTCACAAAACTTTTCATGACTGGCAAACACCGTGTACAATAATTTATTTTTCTTTTCATTAGTGTTATTTAAAAAAAAATAATAATAGTTTTGATTAGATAATTTGTTATGTTCACTTTCTATTTAACAAATATTTATTTTATTTAAATTAAATTTCTTAAAATATTAAGGTTATAATAATTTATAAAAATAAATAAGAAATTTATCAAAAACCTTTTACCATACAAATTAATAGAAAAATCTCATAATATATAAATTTACAAAAGTTGGTTTTAATAAAATAATAAATTTTTACGAAAGTTGGTTTTCATAAAGTAACAAATTTTGATAATGCATATTTTTTGTTTCTCAGGAATTTTTAGACAAAATTATGAACAAATAAAATAATGAGTAAATTTTAAATTTAAAGAAAAAAAAATTATTTTAAAATTTTTTCATTTTTTAAATAAAAAATTCAAGTCAAAATACTTAATTAAAAAATTTATTTGTAATTTATGTTTAATTTCTACATAACATTTTTAATTACTATTAAAAAATATCTTTCATTTAAATTGTAAAAGTCTGCAAAGTTTTACTCTGGAAATCTTAGAGAATTTTGGAAAGCTTTCACCCTGAAGTTTTTGTTTTTCTTTCTTTTGAATGAGCCTGTTATTTAGCCCATTTCATTATTGTTTTTGTTTACTTAATTTTTCTCTATGTTAGTTTGATACCTTTCTTTATTCTTGACATTTGTGATTGAAAAAAAAATTGTAGTGGATCCCTTTCTTCATTCTTAAAATTTGTGATTGAAAAAAATTTTTTAGCGTTTACATGCTTAAACATAAATTTAAAAAGAATTTAAGTCATACTTAACATTCATTACCTTGTCAGAGACAGTATTGAAGTGAATATTTTATTTTTGAGTTTTATAACCAGTTACCCATTTTTATAATCATGTACTGTTTTTGCCAATTGAAAAGGAATCATTACAATTAATTTGCAATTATGTTTTACATTTTCTCAAATTTTTTTGTTTTCTATTATTTTATTGAAAAAGAAGTTATTTAAGTTTAAATAAATGAACACTTCACCTTGAGGTTTATATCTTTTCTTAGCCTTATTATTGAATAGATTTTTCAAGCTACTGATAATACAAATGAGAAAGCTTCAAGTGCAAAGATTTCAGATTTTAAACAAATTTTAAAAAGTTTTGCTATTGAACTCTCTTGGGTTAAAAGTTAATTATATTAAATATGTTAGTTGATAATAGGACATGACAAAAGCAGATTACATGATTGAAAATGCACATTATGGATGTACTCGGTTATTTACCATGCTATTTTAATTGCTGGAGTATAATGTAAATTTTTTCATAATTATATAGTAGAATAAGAAATAATGGTGCTCACGAAGTAGTATTTATTGCTTAAAAATTTAATTTTGATATAAACTATAGTAATTATTTGACTTCGCTTTTTGTAATTGTTATATATGTATACAAATGTTATTGTTGATATTAATAAATTGTTGCATTGATCTATAACTGTTTCTTTTTGTAAATTCATTTAGAAAAAAAATTATTGAAGCTTTAAAATGACTACTTCATCATTGAAAACACATAAGTTTTATTTTAAAATTTATGTATAAGTTATAACATTTTACAATAGCGTTTATTTGATAAATTGCCTTTACCTTTTGGAATTTGGTTTAAGGTGGCTATTTTTAAAGTTGTGTTATCCTCCCAATAGATATCCCCCTTTATTCCCAATAGATATCTCCCTTTATTCCAAATAGATATCTCCCTCTATTCCAAATAGATATCCCCCTTTATTCCCAATAGATATCTCCCTTTATTCCCAATGGATATCTCCCTTTATTCCCAAGCATATGTAATTGAATGGGGTGTATCACAGCAATGCATTTTTAAGATGTCAACATAAGTACTTACAGATATATGATTTTTTATTTTATTCGGTTGTTTGAGAGGAGCTATGCATGTCTTACAAAAACTGCAGTCTAGTTTTGAGTTACAAATTCTATAATAAACTTCAAGATATTACCATAATGAATATTATTAAGTTATTATCAACAATGGATCTTTAATTGTATTTCGAAGCATATGTATGTAATTAAATTTGGAATATTGCAGCAATACATTTTTAAGATGTCAACTAAAATTATACAGTGAAAGGAACCTGAAGATTCGAAAATACCAGTAGCATTTCGAGATATATGATTTGTTTTTATTGTGATGTTTAAGAGGAGCTACACATGTTTTACAAAAACTGCACAATCTAGTTTTTTATGTCTATAACAAACTTCAAGATATTATCAACTTCCTTCATACTCATAAACACTATGTTATAATTAATATTAGTAAAAATTTATCACTTTATTTATTTTAAATTTCCTTGCCCATTTATAAGGAGTAAAAGTTATAGAATAATGAATGGAAAGTGAATTAAACTATTAATAAAAAGAATTTAAAGGTTTAAATAAATTTTATGTTTTCGGAAAATATTTTTTGAAGGGTGCTTTTATATTTTCATGAAACTAGAACTGCAATATTGGAACTCTATAGCGGAAGGTTTTTATGCTGAATTTGTTGTTATTTGTAGGTGCCTGGTATAAGGATCTGTAAAGTATCCGAAATTTGAAAAAATTCAACATTGTTGAACCGTAGTTTCAAAGACATATTTCATGAATATTCCACGAAAATATCTTGTGTGATTAACTAAGGACTACAATTAAAGAATCCATTCTTTAAGGAAGTTGTTCTCGACGGATACTATTTATAAACAATGAACCGCTTCTCTAAAACAAAAATTTTTTGCTTAGCCTGTCTAAACCATATCGCCAATTAGCTTGAATTTAAAAATATATATATATGTGAGTCTTATGTTATACAATTTTTTGTTACGTAGAAAATATTTAGTTGATTCAGAACAACGTACCGTCGCCAATAGCCCATTGTGCAGCTCTAGTGCGACGTAAAGTAACAACAACAACAGAACAACGTACAATTTTTAAAAAAAGTCAATCGCTTTTATTTAAACAATTAATTGCTTGAGTATAAATACAATCCATACTATTTTATACTTGAATGTTTCTTAAATCGTATGAGTACAAATTCAAAGATAAAATAGTTTTTTTTTTTCGTTCTCAGTATTTACTATTTTTTTTTCACAATTATATATCTATCTATTTAAAAATCTACCGAAGCTTCCCTTTTTTCCTTTTTTTTCTAGTTATTAAATTTTTATTTTAAAATAGAATTTTTAATTTTATGATTTTACTGTAATGAAAATGTTTAGATAGTACAGTTACTTTTGTACAGGATTTTTAAAGAGATTTAGAATTCCGTTAGATTTTATGCAAACAAGTAATCATAGCCTGAAAATTAGTTGATGCTTTATATTTAAATGATATGTGTAAAAAATCTCTTTCTTTTTTACTAAATTTTCATCGCTATTTAATTTCTTCTTCAAACTGTCCACCTATCGTTAAAAGAATCTACCCAAGAATCTATGTTTTCGAGCTTTTTTTTTCTTTCCTCTTTTAATTGTAATCTTGCTTTGAAATAAAATCGTATCTAGATCCATGTGAATTTTTTTTTAATTGTTTAATCGAGGTAATTTGCAGGAAAAAAAATCGAAATTCCTCGAAATTTTTCTTTTTGAATAAAATAATCTGCAGAAAGTCTTAAAGAATTCCAAAGTTAGTTAGTTTATTACATTTTCCTGAATTTTTTTTTCTGCTGAAAATTTGGAGCATAGTTTTTGTAGATTTTCTGCAGAAAATTTTAAAGATTGACTCCAAATACCTAAAGATTTTTCTGCAGATTTTTTTCTTTCGATGTCGATGGGTTGGAATCAAATTGTTTCAACTACCATCATGCACAAGTCTGAAAAATATAATTAATAAAACTAAAATATTTCCACTTTTTTTTCTTGTTATTATTTATAGCCATTCCTGATGGGATAATGCAAGATTAAGCAAAGCGCTTTAATAGAAGTTCATCCCAAAAATTAATAAATGAAGACTAACTGTAATCAGTATCATTTGGCATGATGCTATTCCTCGAAGCCAACTCGTGATAGTCTAAATTTACTACAATCAAACAATTTTCTTCAGTTCTTATCCCCTACCCTACTCTGGACTGTAGAAGAACTATTACTACAGCATTTACAGCCGTACCTATTTTAGTATATTTGACACCTATTAAAAACAGCTCCTCACCAATTGCCATAATACCAGTAATAGTAATTAACAAAATAAATTAAAGATCATTGACTTCAGTGTGTTTTTTACGGTTTTCCAAAACGATTTCAGTACATTTTCTCAATTAACTTAGCGTTTTACTTCATAACTTATATTTCTTTATTTAATTATCGTTGATTTTAAATTATTTAATTCATACATGGCTGTCACATGAGTCTAATTTTAAAGGAGGATGAAATTAAAATATGCAGTTAAACTATTTTTCTAATATATACAAAAAAAAAATTATATCTGTTAATTTTGTATAAAATTATTAATTATTTTTATCTCCTTTTTGTTTTTAAACTTTGAATTTAATTCGATAGTGATTCATGAAAATTTTATTTTACTGTTGGAAATACTCAGGGGGACTTTCATTGATTTTTAATCGTTGGAGGTGGGATGGGTATATATACTCACCTTCGTTAAGTACACCCATGGTTTCATAGAAACACGTTTTAAAAGCAAAACGGTTTCAAATGACTGTAAATAAATATTAATTTGATGACATATCCCTTAGAGATATCCACTCTGAACTTGTAAGAAATAGTTAAAGAACGTGCGATAAACTTTTTTTTTTTAAATAGAGCTGTAAGGTAGTAAATGCTAACGCTGTTAGTATTATTTTAGTAGTTAAATTTTTTATTTTTGTTGAAAGAAAATTAGAGTTAATAAGTATTTTTTTCGGGGGGAAGGGAGGAAGTTGACTAAAGTTTAATTTTTTACAATGGTTAATACTAAACCAATATGGAAAAATTAATTTTCCATATGGTCCCATCTCTCCCAAACGTACTAATTCAATATTTTTAAACTTTTTTTTTAAATTGGGGACTCAAAATGTACTTTCTGATCGCTGCTCACATTTCAGAATTAAAACAATTTTTTCAGAAAAAGAAACAAAAAACTGCAAGCATATATATGTTTCAGTTTATGTTTTCATGATTAATTTAAATTATTGAAACTAACTTTTTTTTTCAATGTATTATGCTTTTAAACAAGACAAAAACTCAAATACAAATGAGTCAAAATTGGATGGGAAGGTTCCTTTTTTAAAATCTTTCTACAATATAAAAACTGTAAGAAAAATAAATGTAAGGTGGAAGAAATCGGTGAAATCGATCATGTTTCGCTAATTGAGATAATTTAATAATAGTTAATTTAATTTTTTTTTTTTTTTTTTTGATTTTGCGTGGATTTTAGATCTCAAGTCCCACCTGGGTATCTTAAAGGGCGTTTTGCTTGGGAGGGGGGAGAAATAAAAATAAGAAATTAGGGACAATTGCATTATGTATTCGGTTAAAAAAAAGTTTGGTCTCGAAATAATCAAGTCAAGCTTAAAAAGAATCCTTCCTTTTCTTTTCTTCGAATTATTTAAAAAAATTATCTAGACCTATTGCAGTGCAAACTTTAAAGAATGTAATTCCATGTTATTTAGAATGAGACAAATGTATTTTTTCTTGTTAAAATTTGTCATAAATTTTGTGTTTTAAAATTCTGAGAAAAAATTTCTAAGATAAGATACCTTATTAATGTGTATTAGAATACAGAATATTTATTCAGTTGACCATGCCCGTGCGCTCCGTCCCTTCTATTTATTTTTCCTCTTATTCTCACTAGTACGAAAAGATGCCACTGTATTCATAGCTAATGTATCATTCAGTTGTGAATTCTAAAAAAAATAAAAGCCCCTTAAGTTATAAAAAATATATTGACTTGTGGCGCCATCTTTTGATTAAAACTATAATATAATACTGTTCTTTTTACATAACATTCTAGAAAAACATCTTTTCTGCCAATCATATAAAATTAATGTTATTAAACTAAGCTTTAAAAACTGTTGGACATTACTTTACTTAAAAGCAATAATCTAATATTACAATATTTTTTTCTTTTAATCATTTATCCCATAGTTATGAAAAATTTACTTACAAATATGTTTTGGTAATATGCAATAAAACCTCAATTTTAAGGGAATTTTTTAATTTTTAGTCAAGAAAGCCGCTAGTTAATTTTTTATTTCATTGATACAGCATAGCAACATGTGTATTTATTTGTTTCTAAAGCACATATAAAGGATTTATTTCATTTCGAGTCATGTGCAGATAAAAATAAATTTCTTCTTTTATTCATTTAAGAGAAAATTGGGATTAAAGCGAAATTTTTATTATAAATTTTTGAACAAAAAAAAAATTATCTGTTCCATGCTAACGTCTGCTCCTTTTTACAAGCGGTTTGGTCAATAATGAAGAGAAGGGTAAAAGCTCTAAGCAGCCAATCAGCGTACGAGACTTCCTCTGACATAACTGACAAGTGAAATTAAAATGGCCGCTGCTTCAAGCCCAACAACATCAGGGATAAAACAAAATCAGACCAAAAATTATCAAGATGACAAATCTCGGCCTCCAACTGTTGAAGAGGTATTGTAGAATTCTTACTTATATTGTTGATAACAATGTTTAACTCCTTTAATCCATGATAGGATCAAAACAAGATCCTAATATTTCACGGTCGTAAACAGCGCCCGTATATAACTGTTTATGCTTAAATGCGGAAGAATTCAACATCGCCGGTTAATTTATTAATAAAATTTTTCTTTAGAACAAGGGGAATAATATTTAAATTGTATGCGTAATCCTAATTTGAGTTGATTCATTATTTTTAAAAATTATGTATAGGTACCCATCATTGTCATTAAATGACCTCATATTCATAATAAAAGTTGCTTACATGATATTTTTTACAGCTATTGTATGCACAATATTTATTTTATATTGTTGCGTTGTCGCTGTTAGTCTTGATTAGAAAACTATTTCTATAGGCTTTCAATCTCTTGAATAGTTTAAAATTTCATTTCGCTGTCTAAAACGTAATGAGTTTTACGATCTTAAATCGATATTTTTTAATTACATATGGATTATGAGGATTATGCTTGTGATCGTTATACACATTGTGCAACTGATCGTAATTCGCAACATACTTAATTAATAAAGTTGTTTATTAAAATTATGTTGTTTTTATTTATTTTTCTCTGTGAGATTTATAATTTGTTAAATGAAGTAATTATTTTTAAAAAAGACAAGCAATTTTAGGACTTGAATAAATCTATTGTTTTTTTTTATTGTGTGTGTTTTAAATAAAACTCTACATTATATTATTGTTTATAGGTATTTTGAGTGTATTGCAAATAGTATTATGCTATTAACCATTGATTTAATGCATTAAATTTTAATTTTATGAGTGTGTAGATGTTTTTATTAAATAGTGTTCTAGTAAATTTAAGGTTTTAATAGGAATTAATGCAATTTCTGTACTTTTTATTATAAAATAAAAACAAAATTTTGTTTAGAACAAAATATATATCAAAATAAGTTTTTAATATTTTCTCTATGAAAAAGTTCCAATAGAGTGAGCACTCCATCCAATTTTATTTTAATCTGGGGTTTAAAGTATAATTAAAATGTAAATTTTAGCTATGGGATATTTCTGTATCGTGATCTGTCCTACCTACTACGATTGCCAAGGCGCTAAATAGATTTTACAGAATTTTTTAAAAAAACATGTGGAACTTTGACCGAAGGTGGTTAGGAGTTATACCCTTCAAGTTGGTCCCTTTTGGTGATGTTTTTTTTTAAATTTCTCATGGGCAGTTGTCCGAAAGTCACGAAGACTTGGCAATTATTGTGCCACAAGTCATAATGCGGAAATCTTCCACATTAATATCCGAGATTGTTGCAGAATATCATTGTATCAGTTAGTCAAAGAAAAAAATTTAAAAAAAAAAAACATCGATGGCAATAAATTTATTTTAGAAAATATATTAAGCTGGTAGAGATACTCTCACAAACAGAGTGACAAATGAGTAACGAAAAGGAAGAATGTAAAATAATTGGATTCAACAGAAGCTTAAATACTCTTTAAACGGATAATGAATGACGTCATGATCCATGCGAGAATGACCAACAGCAAATGAAAAGAAATTGACCTATCCCTGCAGACCATGACGTTACCGACGTAAGTTGAATGCTTGAGATCATCATCTGAAACGACTGACGAAGAT
This sequence comes from Parasteatoda tepidariorum, assembly GCF_043381705.1. NCBI lineage: Eukaryota > Metazoa > Arthropoda > Arachnida > Araneae > Theridiidae > Parasteatoda > Parasteatoda tepidariorum. Next base: position 31,732,537 of record NC_092208.1, read on the forward strand.
CGAACGTATACCTCTTATTTTTATGTTATTTAATCAAAATGGAACAAACTCTTTTAGCATTTATTTATCTAACACCTTTAGCTAGAGGTGGGAAACCAGCGACCCGTGAGAGCTGCTGAACAATGCAAAAAAAATTTTTTTTTTTTTTGAGAATAAAAAAAAAATTTTAAGATGTATAATAGCCAAATTGAGTTGATGCACCCAATCTACACAGATTTATTGTAAATCTATGATGTTTCTCAATCGCTTTTTCGTTTATTGCTATGAAATTCCGTACAGTTTTAAAAAACCCAATATTTTTAATACAATATTACTATAAGCGAGTTTCGAATTTGATTCATAATTTTTTTACTCTCATTTTTGTCGATTTTATTTTAAATTCAAGTGATGTTTCTAGTGTTTTTTTGGAATTTTATAACTACCAATTTACTTGCGGTTTTTAAAATCCTGATACATTTATTACAATATTACGAATTGTGAGTTATAAATTGCACATTTAATTTATCACTTTTAGGCGTGTATCAGTTTTGCCAATTTCATCATAAGTCGATTTGTTATTTTAATTCTGATGTTATTACGAAACGAGAGTTTCTAATTGCGCATTTAAATAATCACTTTTTGATACTATTTATTTTTGCATATTTCATGTTTAATATAAGTTATGACATCGTTTTCAGCCGTTAACGCCATGTATTTGTACATGGTACAGAGATGCCAACTGCTCCGGACACGCCAAAATGATTAAAAAAACAGTAAATAACTGCAAAGTAAATTTTGCAAATATTTGACTATTTTTGCTAGCTTTTTAAGAGGTACAGCATGACATAAGTACTATAAAGTGGTGAATTATATAAGCAGGGGTCTGTCCAGACATTTTGTGAAAGGTCCGTTTTTCGTGAAATTGTGAAAAAATTACATTCTTTTAACCAGGGTCCGCTTTTATGAATTTGTGCAAATAGGGTCCGTTATTGCAAACAAAACTTTTTCAAGGAGTTTTTAAATTGTAATGGTACAAGATTATGCTCAACACTGTAAAATTATAATTAAAAAAATTAAATTTTAAAAAATAAACTACAATTGCTGCTCCTAAATTAGAGATGCAACATACAAATATTTGGTATTTAGCCTATACCTGCTGCTGAATGCAGAATATTCATTTCCGACGAATAATGGAATAATCGTCTGCCGAAGTCAAAACTTAATTCGTTTACATCCATCTTTTTTGTTTTCTGCCCTGGAAAGGGTTTATTCGATTAACAAAATAATAATGAAAATAAACAAATTTGTGAAGGGTCCGATTAAAAGAAAAATCATTTTGTGAAGGGTCCGTTTTTAAGTTAAAATATTTTGTGAAGGGTCCGTTTTTATGAAAAGATATTTTGTGAAGGGTCCATTAACGGACCCAAATTTCTTCTAAACAGACCCCTGATAAGCCTACGAATTATTTAGAAATAGCGGATAAAAATCTACTAAATTGAATTTATTAAACCAAGAATCACAATTGATAAACTACCACTTTAAAATATATATTTGCTGTCCTGAGCAAGTTGGCATCTCTGATGGTATTTAGTATTCTGATAATATTATGTTATTGCAATGTAAAAGAAAAGTGGAGGAAAACGCGAATTTTTTAGCTTCTCGCTGTTTGTAATTTTGTTTTAAATTTCTTGTAGCTTATATGATTTATATGGAAAAAAACCTTTTCTATTTGAAATTCACAAAACATCTAATTATTCACGAAATAGCAATAATGTAGAATAATACCAAATAAATAATGAATCTTAATATGTGTTTAGTTTTGTCTTAAATTTTGGGTATTTGCCGAAACCCTATAAATTTTTTTTGATTAAAATATTTAGTTCAAATTTATATTACTCATTAAAATAAGTATATAATTTTTTCACCTTTATTCTGTGAGCATTATAGTTTTTTTTTCTGATTGAGTATAGTATCTCTTTTCCCCATATATATATATTAATAAATCAATTATTTATAAGAAGGCAACAAAACAAAAAAATGTTATCAGGGTTTTTTTTATTTTTGTATAAGTTCTAATAATTAAAAGTATTTAATTTTCTGAAAATATGTTACCAAGTTTAATGAGAAAATTATTTAGTGTTTAACAATTTTAAGATAAAAATTATCATATTTGCCACCAACATGAATAAATATACATGCAGCTCTTCGTTAGTCAACCAGCTTAGAAAGTGGCCCATCTCTGAAAAAGATTGTGCACCCCTACATTTAGCTAGCCGAGAATAATCAATGTTAATTGTTCTACTCAATAATTGTCAGTATCTAATTTTGTTCTATTTGTTCATACAAATTTATTTCATACATGTAATTTTTCAAATAATTAAATTATTGCCTTAGTTTTATAACCAAAGGATTTTGACAAATTTTTACTACTATATTTTAGAGAAAATATATATTAATTTTTGTGTCTGTATGCAATTAATAGTGAATTTCCAAACTGAGAATTTTGTTTAAATCAGTGAATGGTATGCAGAAAAAGTTTTTATATTATATATTAATAAAATATAAAGAAAAAAATAAGAGAAAAATCTTGCTTTCAATTTGCTCTGTATTAGTAATAGGGTTAATGAAAATCCAGATTTTTGTTTTAAAAAAAATCAAAAAATTTAATTTATTTTTAATTTTAATTGGATTTTTTTAATTATTATTTAAATTAAATTTTTTGATTTCGATTACATTTGCCATCCAAAACATCTTATAGAATGTATTAATAATACCTAATATTTTCTGAAAATAAGTATATATTTAAAATTTCTTATTAAAATGGTTAAAAATTGTTATTTAGTTATTAAAAACTAATCATTTAGTAGATAAAATACGGTTATGTTTTTGAAGCTTTACTTGCTAATGATTGTTAAAAACTACTTTTCAATTAAAAAATTTAATGAAAAGTTAATTAATAATAATAATAAATTAATTTAGATCAGAAAACATAACTGGAAAAAATTATTTTAAGTTACTCTGGGTAGAATAAATTTTGATGCACCCAAAATACCTTTTTAACAAGTTTTTAAATAAGCATGAAACTAAACCTGAGTTGGCAAGGGTTTAGGACAGGATTAATCAATCCATGGTTTAAACCATCCTGTCCAAAGCCCTTTTAATTCAAATTATGTCACATTTAAAAAAAAATAAAAGGTTAATTTTAATCTTGCATTATTTATCATTTTGCAAATTAAAGTTATGAATTATTATAATTAAAATTCTTCATGGCACTCTAATCCACATTTAGTTTCCTTTTTTTTTTTAAAGTCTATTTTGAAATATAATAATTTATATGCATATCCTTTGCATCATATCTAGTATGAAATGTTCAATATCAATGAAATAACGACTTAAATAAAAAATCCCCCTCAAAATAATGTATTTTTTAATTATATTGTATGAAAAATATTTTATATTTAAATTCATATTTTAAAAAAAAAAGTATGTTATGTTTTATTAATTTTTTTTGTAATGATAGCAATTAGCAAGTAAATATAATAATTTACATGCATATCTCTTTCATTATTTATTAATGTTAATTATATTGAACAAAAAAATATTTTATATTTAAATTAATTTTTTTTTAAAAAAAATCAGGTGATTTCAATCTCAATTTTAATCATGATTTAAATCATGCCAATCCTGATACGGAGGTTTAACTGCTAGTTCATTAGAGTATCAGATAGTAACCATTTGGTTTTGCAAACAGTTTACATTGTGGTTGAAGAAATTTCCTTTAGGGTGCCTGTAACTGGCATATCTGTCCTAGTAAATGATAAAAAATTACATTATTGTTTCATAAGTTACAGAGCTTGTCATGTTTAAAGAACGTTTTATGCAATATTTTCATCTGCATTTTGAAACAACCAAAGTAATGTAACTTATAATATAATGTAACTTATAAAGTAATGTAACAAATAATGTAATGTGACTTATTTATTTCATAGCAATTTTCAAATTAACTGAAATATTTATTAACTATTGAAACGTTTTTAGTTATAAAATTCAGCACTAATACACACAAACATTTAAATTTAATGTTTGTTTTTTTATTCATCACTTTAATTCCTGTAACAGTTTCATCACATAGGTAAAAAAAAATAATGAATATTTTGCGAACAAATTTTTCTCAACAAGTATCTTTAAAAAATTAACAAATAAGCATTGAATAATTCTGTCATTTTCCTTTATCTTTAAAGTAAAAAAATAATAGCCTTTTGGTTTATTGGCAAATTAGTTTAACCTCACTCTCACTAAAAAATTGCCAAAGGTGTATATACTTAATGCATTTTTGTATTTAAAAATTTACCTTGTATTTGAATTAATTTATTGAAGTTAATAAATTCAATGCAATTCTCAATGCTTTTTAATTATATCTTATCATTCAAATTCGCACATAAATTATCAAAATTTAAAATATATGAAATATTTCTTGATTTGAAAACTACGAAGCTATTACTTATTTACCAACATTTTAATGCTCATTTGATTGAGAATTTCTTATTTTTGTTAAAAATGTAGTTTTTGTGCCTTTTCAATATCAAGTTATTCCATCAAAGATTATGTAAATTGCTCAAAAAGATAATTATTAATTAGTTATATAGCAGGTGCCAAATAATACATTTCTAAATTTATAGCATTAGTAATTTTCAGTTTTTGTTCAGTCTGTAATTTCCAAGTATTAAGTAAAAAAGAAGTAAATAAGAACTAAATTTCATATTTAGTAAATATCTTTTATTTATTTCTTTTTAAATTTATTTAAAAGCATGGAAGATTACCTTTATTTTTTAATTCTTTCTCTCTTATGTTTGGAATAAATTATTTATTAAGAAAAAATGAACCGCAATTAAAATCGTAATTACTCTGTTTATAATTAATTATTTAATATAAAGGTAGTTTTTTTTTTAAATCAATTTTAAATGATTTTTCTGACTGAATTTTTAAAAAAATTCTCTTCAAAAATATCAAGTTTAATTATAAAAGTCACTTTCACAATAGAAATATTGTCTTTTTATTTAACTTTAAGAATACATATTTATTTATTTATTCAATTTGATGTCTGACACATTTTTATTCACTTTTGTTTGTTCCCATTTTATTTCATTATGTTACATAATAAATTATTTACGAACATAAGAAAGAAAAATGTAAAGGTATTTATATAAAAAAAAATATAAGCATTTATGTTACATAAGATATGGCACTAAATAATGATTGTGTTAAGCATATGATATAAAATTAAATTTAAGAACTTGAAAAACTTCAGTTGAAATATTTAAATTAAATCTCATTTTACTTTAAAAGAAGATATAAGAGATATATGCTGTCTATTTAAGTACCAAATGGAGTACACGTTATGGAGGTTATTTAAATTAAATCGTTATTTACTTCACACAAAAAAAAAAATTTCAAGAAAAATATACTATTGTCTTTTAAGGACAGTCATACGATTACAGCTTATTTCATATATTTTATTATAAGTAATGGGGAAGAAAGCGATAAAATTATTTACTAGTGAATAGTCACACTACTTGCCTTAAAGGGAGATTAAATACGGTAAGATTAAATGGTTATTTTTTTCCTTCGCTTTGAGGAAAAGAAAAAAAGAAATCCATCGCTTTTTCGCAAGTTTGAGCATTTGAATATAATTTTTTTAAAGCATTTTTCTGTGTATTAACTCTTTGCGGTCGTATGTTTGTACATGGGTGTCCTGCTGGTCGGAATTAATTCACTTAAACACAATTAATAAAATATTACTTCGAATTCTACGTATCTACGAAGCTTGTCAACTTTATTTAATACTAGCCACCTAAGGCGGCCAGCTGTCCGCCACTCTGAAGGTTTTCACAAATAAAGTTTTTTAAAACATAGCAGGAAATCTGAAGATTAGTGGACAATTAAAGTGTTCCTGTCCAGCAATTTTGTCTTCATATCCAGTTCTGCTGCAGATGTGTTATAGCTCTTGAGGATGTTTGAAATTATATAGCTACAACGCTTAAGAAAAAAAAAACTAAAATGCTAAATACATGAAAAGAACACGAAAACGAATAAATTTTTTATGGTATCAATTTCTATTTCTATATAATTTTTTATGGTATCAAATTCTATTTCTATATCTGTTACGTCAAGCACTCAGGTATTATAATTTGATCTAGTTGTGCTTGTATAATTTTGATCTAGTTGCGCTTTCTACGTCATTTTGTTAACATCGTTTGGTTTGTTATTTAACATCGTTTGGTTTGTTATTTCTAAGTTAACTTTCAAAAAATTGGCTGGCATCAGCATTTTTATTCTTTAAGTTGTTTATTTTTTCTTTTGGAATTCGTTCCTTTTTAGCGAAATGTTTTTCAACCTAATCGAATTCTTTGCCGACTGTTCTCTGTATATATAAAGAAAATAAAGTAAATATTTTTAAAGTGTTGTGAAAAGAATTTTTAGTTGTACAAAGTACTACAATATCGCTATAAAAATTATCGTCTTCGCTTAAGAAAAAAAAAATAGAGCGTGGAAAGAAGAAGAAAAACTTATTATAACAATTATGAACAGCGACAAATATATCAAAGCGAAGCGTTCTATTTACGTATCGAATATGTTGCCACATTTTTAATACAAAAGTTAAACTTTTCTCCACTTTAATAAATGTAAACTAATGCGAACTTTACAATTAAATTATTAATTCCTTCGTATATTATTGGTTTAAGTTGTCGAAAATTAATATTTCAATTGTGAGGTTCGCATTAGCATACATTTATAAGAGTGGGGAAAAGTATATGCATTTTTTAATAGTTTTTTGAATATGGCTCTTTGAAGACGAAAAAGCAGACGAAAAGCATAGACTTACAAAATGACTGATAACTAAATAACTAATCAAAATTTTTGAAAAAGAAAAAAAATACTTCTTCATTATGTCAAAACACAATTATGGGCCGAGTTTCGTGCCCGGGCGAGGCTTCTGGGGCGATATATTGTGATTACAGACACACACACAGCCTCGTTTATTATTATGTATAGATAAAAAGCAGTATGGTTCTTTGCTGTGGCGGCTGAAAGCAGACATACGACTGGAACTGTAAAAAAGCGTTGGTGGCTGATTGTAGACATACGATCGCAAAGGGTTAAGCGATGATGTTGTATCTATACTTTAGTTATTAAATAGAAATGTAAGTATTTGAGTACAAAGGGTGCGCCCAAAATATTGCAATACTCTTAAATGTGTACTATTAAAAGATGTAATTTGGTACATGATTGTAACTTTAGTGTTGGTCATTTTTTTTTTTAAAAAACCCCTATGGCAGAATTTTTTCGAGCTTTCTGCGACGTACCTTTCTAATACTAATATCTTTCTGCAAGATACTTTTAAACATAAATATACGTATTACTAATTCAAAGTAACAGAAGCGTAAAAATAAAAAAAATTGGATCAATTAAAAGTTTTTTTTAAAAAATATTTAATATTTTTTAATTCTAATATTATGGGCGATATTCTCGCAATATTGCAGTGGGAAAACACACTGATTATTCATTCCCTTTTTCGTATTTGTAAATCATCATACGATTAAAAAAATCATTAAAAAATCGTGAAATCCGTAGCAGTACCTACCGAAAAAAAAGATCGACAACGAAATCGCGCGAATCCGGGTGATGAAAAGGGTTATTAAATGCGTGTTTCCATTTCGAGATTCGGTTATTTTATTTTATTTTATAACCGTCGTTGAACAGCCGACCCAAGTTCATGGGTTTACGACTACTAACGTTCAACTCCGTAGCCTTGTAATTTTGAACCAATCCAGAAGACAAGGAAACTCCTGGATCAGTACCCCCAGAGGTATTGATTTGTTGTGGGAACATGGAGGACTTTGAGACTCGACCGATTTAACGTGCATCAGTCACCATTTACTACACGGGGAGTCTTCGGCCGGCGAGGATCGAACCCACGACCTCTTGGATATGGGCCCAGCGCCCTACCGACCAGGCTATCCCGGCCTGAGATTCGGTTATTGTAATAAATAATATCGTATAAAAAATATCGCATTTTAAAAACTCGGTTATTGTAATAAATAATATCGTATAAATAATATATATCGCATTTTAAAAACTATGTGGAAATCAATAGTACTTATACAATAATACAATGAACGAAACGAAAACGAACGAAACGAAATTTTTTGCAGAAAAAAACAAACAAATTTTTTACTTTATTGTTCTTTATTTTTCTTAATCGCCGTGTCGCCACGATTCTGCAAGGGGCTTTTTAACAATGCAAAATTATTCTCTCAAACTAGTAGTCTCAAAATAAATAGCCATAACACTTTTAGTTATTCAAAGATCAATATGTTTCTTTTTTTTTACCCTCGACAGTGTTAATGTAAAATATTTGTTGACCTTTTTGAAACCTAAATGTCTTGCAAAAAAAAGTGTATTGTGTCGTAATTTTAAGGGGGATATCGGGACAATTTGTTGTAAACTAAGAGGTCAAAACCTCTCTTCACTTCGCCGGTTGGTGAAACCTGCATGATTTGCTTAGTAAATATTTTTTCTTTACATCAAAAAATAATTAATTAAAGCATCCTTACGTTTTTTGTTGTATTATCGGAGATTCTGCAAATGTAATTCTTGATTTTTATTGAATAAAATTTAAGCCTAGTCATTGAGCGGTAACCATTCCACTAACTTTCTTTTTAATTCTTAATAAATTTTTGGGCTCTGTAAAAACTCGGTGTATGTTTATTGCCCAAAAGCGAAAATTAAGTTCCTAGTTTTTCTCTTCAATTTTACATACTTTTTATAATAATTTTTTTTTATTGCGTGCGTTACAAAATCTACTCGAAAATCAATAAACTAATATCAATACCAAATTTCAAGGTCTTTCAATGAATTCCACTCAAGACAGAATTTATGATTAATGGGTGATTTCCCTCAACAAAAACCACTCTGATCATTTTGCTAGATGACTCAAGCTAATTGCTTAAAAAAACGTGTGGAACTTTGACCAAAGGTAGTTAGAAGTTACACCCTTCATGTTGGTCCCTTTTGGTAATGTTTTTTTTTATTTTTTTATGGGCAGCTGCACGTCAGTCGCCGAGACGTGGCATATGCTGCCTCAAGTCATAATACGGAAATCTTCCCTTTTAACATCCGAGATTGTCGCAAAATATCATTGTATCTTTCAACAAAACAAATTTTAAAAAATGAAGTTTCTATGGCAATAAATTTATTTTAAAAACATTAAACTGGTACATACAACAAATGGTAACAGTCTTTCAACAACAAAAAAATGCATGTAAAATTTTTACGTTAATTAATTTAGTCATTCGCTTATTTATTATTTTTAACAAATACAATAACAAATATTCTAGGGTGGACTTGCGTAATTTCACAATTATTGATTTGTATCTTTCATCTGATATAAATAAAGGATCGTTTTCAGTCAACAAACATTATAGTTATCTTAAAATTTTGAAATGGTGAATTGAAGGATATTTCACTAAATTTTGTTCAGAAATGTTTAGCAGCGTGTTGACTACGTTTTCGTTTGGAGATAATTGAGAAACACTTCTTAAAAGTTATTTGATTAAAAGAAGTCTTGAATTGGATAGCAAATTTTAAAAAATATTGGTAAGGGGGAATGTTAACTAATTAATGTAAATGTTTTTTTAATGTAACAATGCAATAAAAAATTTCCATCTGTTGTATTTTTTTTTCTATTATTTATTTATTTATTTATTTTTTTTTTTTGGAAAGTAGAATTAGCCAATTTTTTATTTTTTGAGTCTTTTAAAGATTAGTGTTCAATGAATTTAAAAACATTGGCAAAGGTTAATGAATTTAGGTTATGTTTTTAACATGATAATTTTATGAAACATCAAAATGCGTCGAAGATTATTAAGATCGCAAAAATAAATAAATGAACTGCGTTTTAGCTCCAAATAAACTTATTCCAATTATAAAAGTTATGCTGAGTTATAAAACTAAAAAAGTTATGCTGTTAAAAAGATATGTTAATAAAAATTTTAATTAAAAATAGTTTTTTTATTATTATTATTGTGCAAGATAAATTTCCTTTAGTGTACTTACAGTTGATAAAATTGTACGTTTTATTTATTTATTTATTTTTCAGTTTTTCGCGTGTCATTTTTAAAGTTATCTTCACAGTTGCCAACTCTACTGGATTTAGCCAGTTTCTTCTAGTCTACCGGTTTAATAAAATTTCTCCTGATTTTTGTACATTTTGGAAATTAAAAAATTTAGTCAATTTCCTAAAAAAAATCCCTACNTAACTTTTATTATAGACTGATGTTTTATGTTATAAACCTCTTTAATTATGCTTCAAGGTTCTTTGAGGAAATCTATTGCATAGGCAATATTCATATCACTTTCTTTTTTTTTTTTTTTTTAGTTTTAGTATATTTATATTCAGAACTTAAATTAATTAAATGCTCTATTACTATTCAAAATTATGAGTAATCATAAATGGAAAAACATTGCAGACCATTTATAGTTTATTAGTGTAACATAGTTATTGTATTTTAATGATTTTAAAGAAGTTCCTGAAATTCCCTGTATAGATTATTTGGAATATTATGCTAAAGTTAATATCAAATTTATATTATGAATTTCGTAAGATCTATTGGATTTTTTCCTATCCATGTTGCCAGTTATGAGTCTGGTATATGTATACTGTCGTACAAGACCTGGGGACAAGTGAAATAAGCGGAGGAATTGATCTGAAATTAATTGCGGTGCGGTTCTGAGGATTTGTGAGTGCCTAGCCTCTGATATGATTTAAATAAAATGAGCATTATCTTTTGGGATATTTTATGTCATTTAAATTTTGAATTAGTTTTGTAATAATTACATCACGAAGTTGCGTTTTCTGACGAATATCAATTCTTTCCAATTTCCATTCTATCAGTAATAAGCTGTCCCAAGTCACCCCAAAACTTTAAAAAAGAAACGGGTAGCAAAATTTCTAACCAGATATTTGAAATTTCACTGTTTTACCTTTCCAATTATTTAATATATATATATATNATATATATATTTCTGTTATAGAAAATTCTGTGCTAGGGGTTTCTGTTCTTAGTATATTAAATTGGAAAAGGGTAAAACAGTGAGTTTTCAAGTATTCGTGTAGAAAGGATCTTATGGAAATTAATTCTCTGTCAAATTGGCTGAAAATTTAATATGTAGTAGTTCGAAAACATTCTGAGCAAAAGTTCTCATTGTCAGAAAGTCCAAAAAGAATAGTTGCCGAGTTATGGAGCTTCAGACGTAAGAGATATCGGGAACGGTTTCTGTGGTGAACAGAGCAGGAAGCTCGTATCATTGGCTTGCTCGGGAGAATGTGAAGAAGTTATGCTTGCTACTTATTTAGCGTTGGACGTTCTAGCGTGCCACTATCTGTTTTATTATTTAATCAAAATTTCTCTGCTTAATTAAAAATTCTCTATTAACTTTTTTTTCCAATTTCCTCAGTTAATGCTGATGACGTGACGGATTTAAAGAATTGAAAATTACTATTTAAGGTTTCGTATCTCAGAATCTTCCAATTTTTGGTCTTTGTGTCAATGAGAACTTTTGATCAGGATGCTTAGAACTACAACATGATAAATTTTGAGCCAATTTGACAGAGAGTTATTTTCCCTTTGAATTGCGCAAAATCTTTTTATTCCTTTTTTTTTTTAAGAGAAAAAAATTGGAGGACATTGATTAGTTTTATTAGTAATCCGTTCCTCTGCAGTTTGGACCGGTGTATGGAGTAAGTGAAACAATCTGAATGAACTAAACACGCAATTCCAAGGTTTGATGGGCTATAATGAGCAGGGAGCGTTGCCATTAATATAATTGAAATAAATTATAAAATGTATCGAAACTGGAAGTTAAACAAGACTGAAGCGAAAAGAATGGGCTAACTAAGCGATCTAAAATCAATTACGTCAGTAGTTTCAATGATTAGCGAACGATAGCGAGCTGGGGTTGTAGCCTCTATTATTTTTTAAAAAAGTAGATAAAAATAACAATACCAAAAGAACTTTTGCAAGTTCGATGGCATTGTTTTTGTGCAATTTTTATTCGTGAAAATCATCTTCTTACATCTTAGATGACAATAGTTTAAAACTGCTGTTACGTCATATTTTTTGTTCTTTATAAAAACTTCTGGCTCAATATTAAACTCACAATACTGGAAACCTAAATATGTTAGTTTTATACACGTTTAAGTGTTGCCTTATTTTTTATTCATTATGTATTGTTTTATGTCTAATAAACTATTTTTTATATTTCTGTTGATCTAGAGTATAAAACATTTAAAATTAGAATATTTTTTTAAAGAGAAAAATTTTCTCCTCAAATTTTGATAAACACATAGACTATAAAATGTCGGAATTCTCTTGAAATATTTCCTTATTGCTAATAAGCAAAAAGAGAAGTTTTAATAAATTTATTTGATCTTTGTAATTTTAGTTATAGAAAAACAAAATTAAAATGTTTTATAATGTAAATTCTGCATCGATCTTACCACATGAAAACTTGTTTTGTTCCCATAGTTACGCATTATCATCATAGGAAATTTGATTGATCAAAAAAAATCTAAACGTCAACTTTCTCGCTATATTTATTTATTATATCATAATTATATTGATCTCAAAATAATTTTACATGTTCAGTTTCCTAATTTCGGTTTTATTGTCGGAAAATATTTTTAAATCCCGGGCGACTTATAGATTTATTTTATTTATTATTTCTTTTTAACCTGTCAACTGACCTTAAAAATGTTTGCGGAACGATACAAATGGTATAACACTTACAAGTATAAATCTAACACGTTAATCATTACCTAAGAAGAGACAGTTGAACAATCGAGATTTGTAAGAAAAATTTGCAAATTACTAAAAAGTTACGGAACCGGCATTGTACAAACCGTGCATTGAGGGGGAAAAAAGTTCCTTTGTGCGCCTGACATGACTGTTCTGTAAATGTGTTTTTACTGCTTGAGAACTCGCTTGACAGCAAAAGTACTTTTACAATTCCAAATTGAGTCTATTGTTACATTATATGAGTTTTGTGGGTTGGGTTAGATCCAAAATGCCTGGTCTATTATTTTATGTAATAAGTGAAGCTTATGAGAAGAAGGGGGAAAATTAAAAGCAAAAAGCTTTTTTACTGAATGAGAGGCAAAAACTTTTTATACTTAAGAGCACTTTATACCGCTGGAGAAATCCTTCGTGGCGAATTCTCTTTCGACTACATTTTAGTAATTTAAAATTAAGATAAACCTGCGTGAGTCAGCCAATCGGGCTTTACGCACACGCGTGATGTCGCTTGCAGGTATCCAATTAAATCTGATCAGAAAATTAATTTAGTGTTCTCCGTAAGTATTTTTTGAAAGGCGGTCCGCCCTATTTGCTCTCTGATCCCAATAAATGCGACCTCTTTGCCTTTTTTGTAAAAATAATTCGCATCCTTTAAAAACACTGGTTTTTTGTTAGTTTACTTTCCCTGGAAAAAAATTCACACAGAATGCATTTTAACATGCCTTTCATTATTTTTATGAACTTCCTATTTCCCTGTTTTGAAATATACACATAAAATGCTGTAAGTGTGTAATTTAAAAATTGTTCAGCATAAAATTCAGTTATTTCAAAGTATTAACCATTTTGACAAACTTTTACACTGTTCAGTGAGTGCCCTTCCAAACCTCAAAGTGTCCTTTTCCAAAGAGAAAGCGCCCTGCCCTTTTTTATTCCTTGGGAGAACTCTGTAAACCAGCGTTTCCCAAAGTGTGGTACGCGTAGCCCCAGAAGTATGGAAAACGTTTAGCAGGGGTACGCGTTCTTATGCATAATATCTTGCAACAAACGAAAATTTCAAAAAACAAAGCTTGCCATATAATTTACGATTACATATTTTTCTATTGGCTATTTTTTGCCGAGTTATCAGTTAATAATTAGTGGTGTCTACAGCCAGTTGTTTTTAACTTTTGTGCAATTTTTTTAAGGAAAAAAATTATTTCAAATTTTTATTAGTGGTACACAGCTTTACGAAAAATTTATAAAGGGTACACAAAAGTCATAAGTTTGGGAAACACTGCTGTAGACCATAGTATTAAAGATGTTACGTTAACACGCCGTGCACAACCACGTGATTAGATACAACCATGTGATTNTAAAAAATGCTTTCAATTTTTTATTAGTGGTACACGGTTTTACGAAAAATTTAGAAATAGTACACAGAAGTCATAAGTTGGGGAAACACTGCTGTAAACCATAGTATTAACGATGTTACGTTAACACGCCGTGCACAACCACGTGATTAGATACAACCATGTGATTAGCTGCAAATACCCAGACTAAAGATTTTTTTTTTCTTCCAAAGTATCGTATTGCAAAAAAATTATGTCTGTGTTACTTCATGTCACCGTAACAACAACTGATCCTACCATAATTTATAATTTGGTTTTAAAGCAAAAATAAATCACCATTTGAAACTCTTTGCTCTTGACTTCTTAGATTTCATTTTTCCTATAATTTGAATTGTACCGGTTAACAGAAACCCATCAACCCGGCAGCTGCTGATATTCAAAGCACGTGCTAATTTTTGCCTTTAAAAAAAATACGATTTTACTTCTATATTATTACTAGTTAGTTCATCCTTCTTATATTTTTTTCCACTTCTTTTTTATGATTTATACTTTCTCTTCTTTAAAAGAGGTGTTTATTTTTAATCACTGTCCTCCTTATCTCTAGACTTCTTTCTTATCAAACTTATAACGCTGAAGGACTTGGACTAAAAGTTTAAAGGAAATGTTTGATTACTGATTTTTATAGTATAGAAATTTATTTTATTTTTTTAAGCTTCATTTTATAAAATTTAAGGTTAATTTAAGCAGCATAGTTTTTGCATGCCTTATATTTGATAAATTTTGTTTCATACATATGATAAATTAACTGACTTACATTAATGATCTCTGCCTGACTACCTTGGTTTCAAAGACAAATTTCATGCTTATAATAAAACTACAGATTTACACCGTAAATTTTGCTACTAGGCTAATGCAATCGCTAAAGCCGTGGTGGCTACGGGGATAGAGCGTTCGCCTCCCAATGAGGTGAACCGGGTTCGAATCCCAACGATAGCTGGTTGATACGAATTCCTCACCCAGCTCGCACCGACCACAGTGCTGACGTAAAATATCATCAGTGGTTGACGGATCATGGGGTAAGTCCCTTTGCCCTCAGGCTAATCGTAGGAGGTTTTCCTCGCCATTTAACGCAAATGTGGGTTAGTTCCATCAAGAAGTCTTCCGCGAAGACAAACTTCTCCCAATACTTGATCCAGGAATTTCTTTGTCTTCTGGATTGAGTTCAAAATTACAAGGCTACGGAGTTTAACATTAGTAGTCGTAAACCCAAAATTGGGTTGATTGTTCAACGACGTTTATAAGATAAAATAATGTAATTGATAGAGAATTAGCCCTGAAGGTTTTCTCACGCGGTATAGCTTCCTCTTAGAGAAATTTTTTTTTCTCTCTTCGTATTTTCTAGTGGTTTTTACTCCCGGGAATGAGATTCCAATATTAAGTTTTGAGAATTTAAGAAAAATAGTGTATGGTTATTCATTTCTAAATTTTCCAATGAATTTTTTTTTTTTTTTTTAAATTAAATTCACAAAGTTCCAGGGGAGGGGAATAAATACGTCTTCATCATCCCGTAGTTAATGCACTCGTTGAAAAAACGAAAACCCATTGTTTGGTTCAGAATTTTAGTTGACTGATTATTTGACTAGAATTTTAAAATTAAATTAGCATTTCCTAAAATTTTCCATTTATAGAACATTATTCCACAATTAGTTCAAAGAATGTGTTCTTTTTCTCGTTTCAAAAAATTTTTTAATATTATAAAAAAAAATTTGGGGGGGGGGATAGCCTGGTCGGTAAGGCGCTGGGCCCATATCCAAGAGGTCGTGGGTTCGATCCTCGCCGGCCGAAGACTCCCCGTGTAGTAAATGGTGACTGATGCACGTTAAATCTGTCGAGTCTCAAAGTCCTCCATGTTCCCACAACAAATCAATACCTCTGGGGGTACTGATCCAGGAGTTTCCTTGTCTTCTGGATTGGTTCAAAATTACAAGGCTACGGAGTTGAACGTAAGTAGTCGTAAACCCATGAAATTGGGTCGGTTGTTCAACGACGGTTATAAAATAAAATAAAATATAAAATCTATCAAAATGTTTTTTTAAATATGTTTTATTTATTTATTTGTAAATAGCTATTGCGCAACGTTAAGTTTGTTAGTGGCATAAAATTTCAAAACTCATTTTTATTTATTACTCGTATGGAAAATGTAAGAATAGTCAACTTTGTGAAATAGGCAAATTGTTTCTTGATACAAATATTAAAGAATGACTCGTTAAATGACTCAACAGCGTTATGCTTTCATTGTATGCCCTTTTATGGAACAGTAAGACTTGTGTGTAAATACGAAGACGAACAGACAAAACACTGTCAATGCCATCCACGTCTTAAATTAAAAACAAAGGAAGTAATTGTATATAATTATCGCTGTTTGTTTCAGCGTTCAGATTGTTTCTAACTAATCAGATTATTTTTAACTAATGAATTCTTTTAAAAAAATGTACCTCAAAAATCAATTTGAGAACAAGAATACACTAGTTAATATTTTTATTTATTTCTTATTATTTTTTTATCTAAATTTTCTGGTTTTCTCTCAAAATGACCAATTTTAAATCAGTTTCAATGAAATGAATACATTCCATTGGAAAAATGTATGTCTACTAATAGCATTGCAACATTGGTTTCTGTAGTGTTTTATGACTTGTTTTATTTTGATACTTTAATATTACTTGGAGAACTTCGATTACATTTTGTATAATTTGTTCATAGTAGACGGTTTCATTATGCTGTATTTTTTTCTAAATAAATCGCTTAATATGGGAACAGTAATGTTACATTATTGGGGCGAAATTTTAAAATTAAATTATTTATAAAAATTTTAATGGGTTCGTTTGTTCTATGTTGTACATTCAAACCATTTACATAGCTGCCAACTCTACTGGATTTTCCAGTAGACTACTGGATTTTGCCAGTTTCTCCTGGTCTACTGGTTTATTTGAAATTCTCCTGGTTTTTGTACAATTTAGAAAATTCCAAAAATTGAGTAAGTTTCCTTAAAAAATCCCTTTTAAAATTAATTTTTTGTGCAGATTATTGCTTGAATAATTAAAAAGTATTACTAATACATAATGAAGTGAACTTCATTTATAGAAATCAGTCGAAAACTTTTTTTGTTCTAAAATGTTCAGTTTATTTTTACTCACAGTAATCTTTTTAAATTACTTTTAAAAAATCTTTGAACTATGTTTGGTGAATTAAATGCCTATTAATGTTCAAAATTATGAGTAAACGCAATACATAACATTTCAAGTATGTTTAATGCCAATCATAACTATAGAATATTGCAGTTTTTCTACTTTGATGACTAAGAAAATCCCTAGAATTTCCTACTTCTGAAATATTTAGTACATTATGCAACAATTATCGTGAAATTTATATTATTTCGTAAAATCTACTGGATTTTTTTCTCTCTATGTTGGAAGCTATGCATTTAAATTTAAAGAAAGTTAATGTATTCATACATCAAAAGTTCAACTATTATTCCCTCATAATAAACTTTTGCTGATGTTCACAAACAAGTTCATATTGTCTTTAAATTAAAATTTAATGTGATTTTAATTTTTTTAGAAAATTTTAATTATGATGGTACAATTTTAGGAGAAATTTGTTTTTTGAAGTAGACTTTTTTACTGAAAAAAAGTAATCAGTTTGAGTTTTCTTAATAGGCGAACTCTTTTTAGACTTGTAAGGTTTTTTTAAAAACTACTCCGGAGAAACGAAATGATTTCCTGTGTATGCCATTTTTTAATTTGAAATTTTGTCTGAAGCTTGCGCATCTGGCATTTATTTTTCCTTTTTTCTTTTACTCAATGGGTTCTTCGAGTAGTTTGAGGTAGATGTGCGGTTACCATGGCAATATTCCTTCCCTTGAAAATCTGCAGCCTTTTCCCCTGCGCAGATGCAGCAGTCGCTGTGAAACATGATAGTACCAAGATGAAGGGAGATGAAGAACGAGGATAATGAAAAAAATAAAAAATGAAAAGCAGTCTCCATTTTCTTAACTTATCCGTCTGCTGACTATCATTAATTTCAACTAGCTTTTGTTCTAAGCTAAGGTTTTAACAAAATATAAAATTACGTGACTTAGTAAAATTCAGGTTATCGTCTTAAATTTCTTAATTCTTTTAAAAATTCGATTATCGTCTGAATTTTTTTTTATTAATTCTTTTTCAAAAGATATTAAAAGAACTTTTTTTTTACTTTACTATTTTAGTTTATTAAAATTATTAAGTTAATTAAGATTAAAAATATATTTTAAAGAAAAAATAGCTTAAAGATTTAAAACATAGCGAGCACGTGCTTGAAATCCAAGTAACGTAATTTTTTTTTAAAAAAATCTTTTGGTGTTGTTTCATGATATTTGACTCTTTCACTTGCGCTCCCGCGGGGCGAAATAATACTCCGCTACAAAGAACAATATCGCATCCCGACTAAAGAGATAAAAGAAGAAAAAAAATAAATAAGACAGGAAAAGTTCTGGGGAAACCCTCCGTATGGAGAAGAGAAATCTCAGAAATTTTTTTTTTCTCTCCTTTTTCCGAATGGTTAGGAGAGCGCCAAAGCAAGGCGGAAAGAGAACGAAAGGCGCAGGGGAAGAAAGCGCTAAGGCGCGCCCCTCTTCTCCATTTCGATGTCTAGGAGATGAAGAGAGCTAGGAGAGAAGAGAACAGGGATGGTCGGAGGCAAAAGAGATAGATAACCTTAAACATTGCTTCCCTTATGGAGGTGGGGAAGACAGCATCCACGTGCATCTTTTGGTCACGTGTCTGTCTTTTCAAGGGCGGCATCCTGTCCTTTTCCTCCCTCCACGAATTTCCTATTACCTGATCGTTCTATCTTGGTACCAGTTGCTCACTTTCAAAGCTCTCCTCTCCCTTTCTCTATTCCGGACAGCTGTGTTTATAAACAATCCCTCTCTCCATCACCTCAACCCCTGACAGTGGAGAGCAGCCGGCTAGACGTCGTTGCAACTTGCTTGAATCATTAGTTGGATTTTCGTGGATGTATTGGTGGCATCACCGCCGTGTCAATGCTTTCTCTCCCTCTCTCCCTGGAGATGGAAACGATAACAATGAAAGAGCCCATCCTTAGTTTTCAACTCTTTTTTCTTGTGTTTAACTCTCCTTTATAGCATGGCTGACATATATATGTTTAATCTTGCTGACTCTATTGCGTTAATAAAGCACGTGACTTTTGTTTACATTATATTCACGGGCTTTTTTGAATTCGTAATGGCANGATTACAAGTAATTGATTACTGTAATCAAAAAATGTAATCGATTACATTTTTGGCCAACTCTGGTAATGGCAGACCATTTATTTCTATTACTTGAAAAGCTGACAAACTGAGCAAAAAAGTATGTCAATAACGTCGCAGCATTATTTACTAATTTTTTCATTATTTTTTTTTTCCTACCTCATTTGCTTATGGGTGTTTTCCAGATTTTTCGCCTTGTATAATAAAAATAAAAATCGCAATATATCTATGAGCCCAAACATTGCAGTTATGGAGCAACTTTCAAATATTAAAAAACTTTGATCGCAATTAATTACAAATTAGGATTATTAATTACATTTTCAAGAATCTAGTTTTTCTACCTATTGATGATTTGTGCCCTTCTTATAATCAGCATTGAGGACACTGGCTAAAAAAGAAACCAACTTAAGAGTTATGAATAACCTTAACGAATTCCAACTGTTATAAAAATGGCATATTAGTATTTAATTTTTTTTTTAAAAAAAAAAGTCCGTCACGTTATATGAAGAAAAAAAAATGCTTTAGAAAAACAATCTTATCTATTTATCAAAATTGGCACTCTAAATAACTCTTAAGATCGTCATAAGTCAAACACCGCAAGCATAAAATATTTGTAATCGAATATTTTTATTCAATATTTTGCTGGCTATTTTTTTTTTTTTTTATACATTTCCCAGAATCCCGCACTGTTTTTTCTTCTAACCCTTCAATTACAAGATCAATCCTTAGAAGAGTGGATTCTTTAGTTTTCAAACTCGGAAATAGAAAATGTATGCTTGCATTTTTTTAAGACCTTTCCCCAACTGCTAGTAAACGAATAAAATTTTTAAAAAAAAATCTACTCCGATAGAAAGAAAGCTTTGATTTGAAGGCTAGTTTAAACACGATGTTAGTTTATTCGTAAAAAAAAGCTTATGTAGGAGAAAAAATATTTTAATTTCTTAATTAACGCATCAAATAAATAAACTAATAACATTTAGTAAAAATGCGTATTTTATCAACACAACCTAAAACAATGCACATTAAAAGTAAGCTATTGCCATTTTAAGTAAATTTATTAACTATTTAAAATTTTCTTTGCGTAATAAGTTAATAATGATCTTTTGCGTGCATTTAGTTTAAGGATCGAGTTCAATATCAGGTAGCAGTTGAAGCAAACCAGCTTCAGATCGACGGATGCAAGGTTGTTTGGGAAATTAAGCGCGGCCGCTGCCCAAATCAGACCATATTTTAGACTTGTAGAACCTTAACCTCTGTGAGCCCCTTGGCCGAAAATTGTCTAAAGTGGTTAATGAAATTCTTTACTTTTATCAACAGTAGGTCATCAAATTAATAGTTATGGCTGGCCGGCCATAATATTTCTTTGCTTTCCTTGGCCATTTTGCCCCCATTGCAAGAAAATTTAACATCTAATCTAACCCGCGTTTTAATATTTTAAAGGCAATCGCATACTGCTCAAACATTAGAAAACACAAAACTGGTTAAAAGATAGAAAAGTATTTATCACTCACTCCAAATGCTTAGATGACACTGACATCTCATCCTCACTCATTACTCAGTGAATACTCAAGTGACCACTGTTCTCTACTATAGTTGTCCACTTATGGGGTTGAATTATAGTCGAACTGTTATCTCAGAAGACTTATTACCCAAATAAAAGAATTCTTTTTTATTTCTAACTGGAAGAATATTTTATCTGTTCCAATAATTAGTTGTAACTTTTAGTTTGCAATATAATATTAAACTTGAAAGAAAATCGTTTTCTATTTTTAAGACCAGCGGTTGCTATAGCTACCGATAACATATTTTAAATTGTTTGCATCCTTCAAAAATTGTCATGATTTTGTGAACCGTTTTTTTTTTTTTTTTTTTTTTTTTTTTTTTTTTTTTTTTTTTTTTTTNTTTTTTTTTTTTTTTTTTTTTTTTTTTTTTTTTTTTTTTTTTTTTTTTAGTAGTAGTAGATTTAAAAAAGAATTCGCTTAACTGTGCTTTTTTTTTTATAACTATTATTTAAGCTTAAGACAAGAAAAAACGAAATGGAAAAAAATCAATATTTTGTTGTAAATCTGACAGTAGAGTTTTCCCATACTTTAATATTTATTTCAATCTACAGAAAAATTATACTTTATAAGACTATTTAGATGTAAATCGTGTACATTCCATCGCAATCTAAAAAAATATTATAGTTTCCAAGCTATAAATCATTTTTAATTTAAGTGTAAACTAAAAAGTAACAATTAGAAAGAAAAATAAATTTAATGGATTTCTAAAATTAAAATAGTTGTAATTTTTCTATATTTTACGTAGAGAGTGCAGTTAAATCTTACTTTTTCTAAAGAACTGTTAAAATATTATAATCAAAATTTATTAATGCTAAATTAACAAATCACATACTAAACATATTAGCTATCTCAAGTCACAAAAGGGATCTACAATTAATTCAATTTTTTTAGTCAAATACTTTAAAGTCTGAACTGAATAATCGTAAAAGTAATATATATAAATTTAAAACTCTGTATAAAATTAAAATGAATAATATGAAAACTTTTAACTTTGTAATACTATATAAAATTTAATATGTTTTTATTTAAGCTTATTTTAAATAATTATTGCCAAACAATTGTATTGGTCATTTTTAGTTTCTTATTCAGTTCCTTCCAGTTTTTTCCCCACTGTCCAGGATGAAATACCAACCCTCTCTTAAAACAATTTAAGAGATTTTGTAACGAAATTGTACATTTTTGTATTCCTCCTAAACATTACGTTGACATGAATTAACTCAATATTTATTTACTTTACTTGTATTGTTAATGGTAAATATTTTTAATTGGTTAAATATTTTATATGTAAACTATGAAAGTAACAAGAGTTTATATGTTACTTATAATTATTTTAAAAATAAATTAATTCCTTTGAATCATATTTGTAGTTCAACCGATTTATTTCTTGTGAACTAACCTTGAATTATCTGATTGATGAAACTTATAAAATCGACCCAATTTAGATCGATTTACGTAACGTCCCATTGAGTTCGAGTAAGTGAATTTTTTGATAACGACCGAATCGTTTGCTTCTCTTTTTCTTTCGAGTTAGAGTCTTGAAGATCGTTTGAAACCATTTAACTTGTAGCTTCATTTCCATTGTTTTCTAGGTATTAGGCCTAGTCCCCTTGGCTTCTCCTGAAAGAAGCTTGTCATCTTTTATTTAGCTCTTAAAAATGTCTTCCCCGCTTTGGTTTATTGGTTCGTTTGAAGCTCCGCCTTCTACGCCGCATGCCTCTACCTTTTACAGCAGTGCTATCGATTTTTTTGTGAATAGAGCGCGAACCTCGTTTTATTTCGCCGAGTTTTAGTCATCGGATTATAAAGCAGCAAATACATAACGGGAGTGGGTGTACGGGGGTGATGCTCCGGGGTGAATTTTATCCGGGATTTTCATTTCCTGATAGTTTGCTTCTCCCATTCTCTCCCGGTTCTTACTTCCTTTCTGCTTATTTGTTCAAAATTCTCTCAAATTCCTTCATTTTTCTCCTGTTGGAGAAAGACTCATTGAACGGAGGGAAAAACGTTAATAAATACGACAATCATTAAATAACTAAAAGGATAGTACTCCTTTTATGTGATAAATCATAATTAAATTATTAATAATTTTCAAAAAAAAAATTTCCCCTTATTAATATTTGGCAAATTTTTTTTAATGTATAAAAATTCAACTTTCTGATCATATTTTTAAAAACGTAAGCTTCTTCTTCTCCATATAAATTATTTTATTTATAAGATTATTATAAAATTACCATTTATTTATAAATTTTAAATAATTTCGAATTGTATTTTGGTGCAAATTGTTATAATTAAAACAAGCCTTAGCACTTAAAGGGGGGAAAATCACTTTGTTCAAAATTAAAATGTTTTTTTTTTTCTGAACAAAAGAAAACCTTTAAATACCTTTTTTACTTGTTCCTTTTTAACCATTTGATGCTCCTCTAATACTTCAGCATTGAATTTAGAAATGGAACACTTGAATAACTTTTGATCTAACGTCAGATCTTGACGTTACTTAACTGGAATCTTAAAAGTTTTAGGTGCAAGTGCTGTGCAGACAATTCAAGTTGTGAAATCAGACTTAAAAAACGTACTTTCTGTGAATAAAACCTTTTTTTCCTTGGATTCGAATTTTTAACCCTTTAAATGCTCATAGTTGTTCTGATTTTCCTGATACAAAATATGCTGTAATTATTTGTCCTGATTTTTATCTTTTGTTATAATTTTTTTTAAAATCTCAATTAATAATGTTAGTAAACATCTTTAATTCAATTGTTCAAAATATTAATCTTGTTTCAAACTTTTAGTCATCTTAAGAAAATAAAACTTTTTTAGCGACATTTTTGTAATCGTATTTTTTTTTTCATTCTGTCTGATTATTAATTAGAAAGTTGCGTTAATGATAAAGTGATTAATATTTTTGAGTAAAAAAATTTTTTTCCCCTTGTCTGTCAAATTATAGTGAAAACATCGTTTTCCAATTTCTCATCTTCTCATTTTATTTATTGCTAAATCGAAAAATACTTATAAATGGTCATTTACTTTAAATAAAAGTTTAATTTTTTAGTTTTTATATACAGTAAAACCTCCGTTAAGCGGACATTCTTGGGACCGGAAAAATTGTCCGTTTATGAGAGTTGTCCACTTATGGGAAGGGTACTCTAATAACGAAGTTTAGCACTGTTAATTGTTTTTAGAATATTTTCAAAGATGTAGAAATAATTAAATAATTTACAGTAACTATCTGCAAGGATATTTATTTAAACTTTAAGAAAGATAAAAAAGAATACATAATTCTAGATGTAGCTACAGATAAATGAATATAATTTTCCTATTAGCATAGTTACTCAAGTCTGACATATGATACCGAATAGGAGCTTTCAATCCTCAGTAGGTTTCAATTATTAGGTTTACATCCCCTTAGATCTACCTATCATTTGATAGGGAACATGGTTAATACCTTCTTGAAAGCTAACCTCCCACGATTCACAGCTAAGTCATGAGGACCTATGGAGTTTATTATTCACAATTGATCATCTATCAAGTGTCTGAATAAGTGTTTCATTTATATGAACACATCAAAGATTATATTTCTGTTAAATACAGTCTTCAAATTGATAAGAAAATGTAAGAAATTTTCAATGGGGAAGAAGCATTGAGAACTTTCAAGATGTCATTTCAACTTGAGGGGTCTCATAATCTGTGTAGTTCAGAGGAAAAGATCAAAAGATGCCACTTAATTTCAGGAGACGAATTATTTCAGGAGAGCAGTATAATTTTCTCTCCTCCTTTCTTTACAAGGATAAGGCAAGGTGAAAGGAGAAAGATCGATTATTCAGTAGAGAAATAGCTTAACCATATTTTTAGTTATGGATAAGGCAAAAAATTTACAAGTTTTAAAAATGGCGAAAAGTTGCATTTTTTCCCCTTGCAATTTAAAGCAGAAATATTTTTTCTTTTTTCAAATTTAGATAAAGAAGTGTCCTGTTTGAAGAGATAGAAAATACCTTTTCAGGGCCAAAATGACTGTCTGTGTCCGGTTACAGGAATGTCCACTTTGTGGAGAATGTACATAATGGTTTATTCATAAAAGATTCCCATGGGAACTAAAAATATGACCGTATTGAGAGACGTCCATTTTGTAGGAGTGTCCTAACAGAAGGATTCACTGTGTATATATATATATATATATATTGATGATCTCGATGCATTACGTTTTCTTATCATTTGTTTATTTTTATTCATTTATTTAGTATGTAGAATATATACGAATTAGTTTTTAAATAATTTATTACTGCATTAAAATATCTATAACTAAGAATAATACTTAATTCTGGAGTTCTTAATTAATTTCTGGAGGTAAGGAATTTCTGAATCCGAGATATCTCACTGTAAGCATGCAAACTCCAAATCCCACCGTTTTTTAAATTCATTTCTGATCAACTTATTTCTATCTTAATTTTTTATTTAAAAACATTGACTTTTTTTTTTCTTTCCCCAAAGTACCATGTTACAATTTTGTTTAGTTCTTACTTCTTCATTTCCCTTTTTAAAAAGTAATCTGGTATGTGTATATTGTACCAAAAATAGGGTCCTTATTTTGCCTTAATTTTTTTGCAAAATGTTTCCCTGATTTTTATTTTGAATCACTGCAAAGACTGGCAGTCGCAATCTGGAAAATATGATCCCAAGAATTCAATAGTTGAAACTTTTACGTCACTCAAAGTTTTATTTTGAGTGATTCGTCATATCTTTGAAATTAATTTTTCGAATCAAAGAATTTTTGCTCTTAATTATAGAACGAGTTCATCCTAAGATGAATGTGAAAAATTATTTATTATTTTATTCATTTTAATATGTTCTAAAAAATTTTAATCTGTATAACTTGTACAAATTTTTACTTAATTTTAAACTATTTATTTTTAAATAACAAAATCGAAAATTTGAACAAAACCTTTTTAAAAGCAAAAATATTTTTTTTAATTAAAATTCATTAAAGCATTCTGTGTTATTTTGCACTCTGTACCAGGGCTCGAAAAAACTCAGAAATTTTACCCGTCCCCGAGGACGGCTTGTCCAACAATGTACCCGTCCTCCTTTGAAACTAACCCTTAGCTTCTAAATAAATAAATATATAATTTTCTCTTATTTATTATTAACATTTATATAAATTGCACAATGAATTAGTAGTTGCTAGGATTGCATTATACAGTAATAAAAGAAATACTAGGTTACTAATAGTAAAACCTAGTATTTCTTTTATAAAATAATTTAAATGACAAAGATCAAGTTATCTGGAANGTAAGTTCATTGCTGAAAAGCCTCTTTCAACCGGTGCAGTACTACCAGAGAAAACATCGATTCCATCATGCGCAGTATGTTGCTGTATTTCTAGATTAGAGGGTCATTTTAGAAGTGAGGTGCTAGACTCTAGTAAGGTAACAAAAATTGAAAATGTATCACGAACATTAACGGTAAAATAGCTGTCTGCGCGGACGGCGGATTCGAGAAATTTGTTGTCCGGGGGAATTTTTGACCGCCGAGGACGGGCGGTTTTTCGAGCCCTGCTCTGTACATTTGAATTATGCTTCCACAACACTATTGTTTATAATAATTTAAATGTGTTTATCAAACTAAATATTTGTCTAATATTTAGTGATAATGAGCTCAATTTTTCTAAAAATTCACATTTTGTTTTCTTTTGCAGCTTTTAATTCAAATAGAAAATCACCTGTACAATTCTATTGAGCATAGAGCATCTTTATTGATAGCAGCATGGACATGTCTTGGTGGACAGATAGGTTATTTTCGGTGCATAGAAAAAGTGTTCAATATGATGTACAGGTAAGTTATTTTATTTTGTTTTAAGATTTCTTCAAAAATTGACTTTTGTGTAATTAAATTCAATTCCCAATATATTTACAGGGTGCGTAACGTTTTTAAAAAGTGCTTAAAGGTGCTTTTTTCATTGAATGTTTTTAAAAAGTGCTTAATTTCCCCTTTTTCAAAATGAGATTTTTCCTTTACTATGCTGATTTTCGCTTCGAATTATGCAAAAGACACCGTTCACATTGTTCTATCACATTCACCGTTCACATTGTTCTAACGTTTTCACAATTAATTCAACAACATTTGACAATTGTCATAAACAATACCGAAAGAGTTTTTTTTTTTTTTTTTNTTTTTTTTGGACAAAATGTTAAAACAAGATAAAACCGTTAATTGTCAAAAACTTTCAAACCCTGCCTAATTATGATAATTTTTTAAAGTGCTTAAAAATATTTTTGAGTGCTTAAAAGGTGCTTATCTTTTTTTGAATAATTTGGCTATGCACCATGATTTAATTTTTAATTTGGTGTTATCGATATCATTTTCAACACTAGGGAGTACTGTAGGCTCACATTTCCGGTTTACTGTATCCAGTGTATTTTGAGGCCATTTGGTTTAGAGTTTGCTATTCTGACTATGCCCTAACACTAACATATGCACGGTGCACTGCAAACCATAATATATCAGTATGCATTGCCTGAGCATGTTTTAGCTTCAAAACTTCAAGAATGGCAAGAGTATTGTACAAATTGCTTGTAGTTTATTGTAAACAAAATAAAAATTCTCCTTCTTGCTATAACAATTAATACATTATAATATTCCTTTAACCTATTTATTTATTTCTAGGGAAAGTGCTTTGATGATTTTCAGTCGACATTGGCCAAAAGTAGATATTCTATTCAAGAGAGGTCTCTCTCGGTCTTTGATACAGTATTCTCATACTATGGGCAGTTATGTGAAAGGCTCAGAAGGCCTTTGTTCAGCTCTAGTCATGGCAACGTACGACCCATGGGGAGATTCTGTCATGCGCCAATTACTTAATAAGCAAGATGTTGACTTTAACAGAGGTAAAATATTTCTATACATACTGCTGTCTCATAATTAGGAATGCACTGAATGAATAATAATTGACTGAAGCTAAAATAATTCAGTTTATAATAGTAATCTTGTTGTTTGAGAAATTTTTTTCTTTTAAATTAGTAAGAACTAATCCTGATATTGTAATTAAATCAAGCTTATGAATAATCAGAACTTGACATAATTTAATTAATAATTTATCTAAACATGAGATTATTTAAGTAAAATAAATGTATTTAATATAGATATAACTAATATATGCTATATTTTTTATGGAAAATTCTTTTTTCTTCTGTTTTCTTGCTACTATCATTGCACGTTGTAAGAAAAAATTTAAAAAAAAGAAAGAAGAAAAAAGAGATTTATTAATGATAATAAAAAAAAAAACATTATACAGTCAAACCCCAATATAGTTAAAATTTCAAGGGACCGAAATTAAGGTTCACGTAACCGGGAGTTCATTATATCCGTTCCGTAAACAATTTTAACTAATGGGTCCAAACCCCTCCCTTTTATTACACATCATTTAAATAAATGACCAATAGAAAGAAATACAAAAATGACTGAAAAATAATATGTAGTAAAAAAAAAGTGTGTTGACTTATTTTTAATTTTTATTACACTTTGTCTTGCGTACAAAAAAAATTTAGAAATCTTTAGCTGATGAGAAGCTGATTCAAGGAAAAATTTGTCCATACTTCTGTCGAAGGACCAAAATGTTTCCATCACTTTCGGCACTATATTTTGCGTGCACAAGAATTTGTTTAGTACTTTAATTGCTGTTTTGGCTGGCGTCCATCATGGTGGGAAAAAATGCTTATCGCTACATTCCACTCTATAGATGATTTTAAAAATCGGCATATGTATTTATTTTGAAGTAGAAATTTCAAAATTATTACAAAAAAATGAAGAAAATAATCAGCCGAAGACAGAAAAAAGTTCCTAATATCCTACTTCCTCACTTTTTTGGTTCACTATATCCACAAAAAATAACTTTATGCATGTGTAGAATGACACGGGAATTTTATTCACAAACATTTTATTCACTATATCCGGGAGTTCACTATATTCAGGGGTCTGTCCAGGCCGAATTTACTACCGTTTAGCGGTACCTTCACAAATTCAGTTTTAGTTAAAACGGTAGTTTCACAAATTCAACTTTAGGAAAAACGGTAGTTTCACAAAAAACTTTTTCTTAAAATTTTGTTTTTGTATCCCTTAAGAAACATTAAATCTATATTTTTACCATGTTTTTGTGTTGATTTTTTAATATAATTTTTAATTTTTCACAAATTATGTCTAAATTTTCACAAAATAGGTACCTTTCAGAAAAACCTAGACAGACCCCTGATATTATATTAAATTTTGACTGTATTATATTAAATTTTGATAGTCTTGTATAAAATATTCTGCAGTTGTTGACTAACTCATGTCATGCTGTACAAATTATTTGGTAACTAAATAGATAAGAAAAAGATTATTTGGCAAGCAAAATATTCAGTGCAACTATACTCAGAATGAGAATGACATATTTTTTAATAGCTTTATTTTGAAATCCTGTTCTTTTTGCTTACAGTTAAAGATTTTGTAAAATCTGAGCCATATGAACTACTACTTATTAGAGTCGAATGTCTAGTCAATTCTCGTTGTGAAGAAGCTGCCATAAGACTTTGTCGCAGTTGTTTACATTGTTATGAGACTTTAAATAATGAAACCTACTTAGAATGTGATAGAGAAAACTGGAAACTATCCTTCATGGAATGGCTGCTTCGTTTATTGTTTAGAAAAAGAAGATTAAATGATTTAGTTCAAGAAGTAAGATTTTTTTAGAATGTTATCTCTATAAATGCATAATTTTTATTCACTAATTGTTTAAGTTTAAAAATTAATAAATTTTTGATACTTATTTAAAACTTATTATGATGATGATCTATTATTATTATTATCAAATAGGGCCTTATAATCTGTCCTCAGAAAAAAAATTAAAGGTTCCATAAATTTCCTACAAAGTTGTTAGTTTTTTTGTTTTGTTTTTCAATTATTATCTCAATACAATTATTATTATAATGTGTGAATATATATTTTGTTTTGTTTTTCAATTATAATCTTTTTTATCACCATATGTATATTTCAAAAATTTTAGTGGTTACTAAAATTTATTTGAAAAATTTGCTAAGAGAATAATTATATTGTTACTTTGATTTTCTGAAAAATTCTTAATTAATTTTTTTCTCTAAGTACATATAAAAACAATTGTATTGATATTTTTTATATACTAAGTTATACTGAGATTGAAAAAAAAAAAAAAATTAAGATGGTATAAAACATCACTGTATAGAACCAGGAATGAAAGTTGTTTTCTAGCTTTTATATTTCAATGCTAAGTTTTAAATAAAGTTTATGATGTTGAATTTGATTTTGATTGATTTAATTCAATAATTTTTGAGAAGGAAAATTTTTTATCACAAAAGGGAAGGGAATTGCTATACAGATATGAAAACCTATGTGTAATCATATCAATATTATTGCAAGACTTTATTAATTTATTACTCAAATTAGGGACATGTGTCTCTTTGTTTATACTGAATTATCTTCTGCTATTTTGTAATATAACAGTATCTTGATATAGCCAATATAAATCAGCTAATAAGTTTTTGAAGAAAAGAAATATGTCAATGGAAATGGAATATAATATGAAATTACTGCAAATATGTGTTTCTTAATTTGAATAAAAAACTATAGTAGATATTTTATTTTATTATTAATTCTATTAATTAATATTTTTAAGTTATAACTGTGCACATCCAATTAAGAATATATTTTATAGGCTATAAATTTTCAACAAAATGCAGTTAGTAGCATTGCATTCGTAGTGTCTTAAATAGTACGGAACTATTTACTTTTTAAATTTTTTATTTGTTTATTTTCTGTTGACTATGATGCTAAAAAGGGCCTCTAAAATCACATAAAAACTAATATTCTGACTATGGAACAGAAAACTGTGTGTAAGTTACAAAAGATTCAAGATTAATATTTTTATATCTTTGCATTTTTGAAACTAAAAGCTACTTATAGCAACACGAAAATATAATATTATTATTCACTTTCTGTAATTTTATTCCAACGTTGATTATATTAGTTGGAAAGACGCTTTTTTCAGGATCTATCCTGAAATACTTATCATTGCACAAATTTTTAAGCTTATAAAATCTTACTCTAAATGTACTGAAAGCTGTTGATATTGTTTCAATTTTTCATGAGTTCTTTTCTTTTAGATATCATCTTGCAATTGTCATGAGGGAGTAAGGATTATTTATCGCACCCTCAATTCTAACAGTGAAGATTCTGAGGCGCTGACTGAAAGTTTGATAAATTTGTTCCTTGTTCGTGATCTTCTTTTCCAATCAAATTATTGCTGCACTAGTGTGAGTTCTTTTTCAATACCTCCGTTTTTTTAATCAAAAATGAATACATTTTATTTGTTATTAATTTTTTTTCCTTAAGTCTTTTTTTTTCTTTTCTGTATAACATACCAAGATTTAGATTCATATGAAGTCATTGATTACAAGGTGCGGCAAAAAAAATTCGAATAAGGTTATTACATCATAGAATAGAAGTTAACTAATTTCTTTTGTGTGTTCATTCTTTTTTGTCTACTACTTTAATTATAAAATATTAATCTCTTAGTCTACATATGGTTTTGGTTTTTTACCGAGTCAAACAAAAAAATATGCTATTTTAATGTTGTTTAAGCCAGGAAAACAATGGTGTCAAATTGTTCATTTCCTCTGTACGCAGTCATTGTACAATGCGCCGAAAAAGGTCCACTCTGAATAACTTTTGATCTAATGATCGAATCTTCATGTTCTAGGATTCAATCTTAATGGTTTGAGGAGGTGACCTCAAATATGCTAAAAATTACGTACAGGCAACATTCTAAGTTAGAAAAATCAGACTCAAAAGCGTACATTCTCTGATTAAACATGCCATTTTTTCGACGGATTCAGATTTCTGACCCCAAAAATATACAGGTTAGCAACAATCTGCGAAATATGGTCCCTATAGTTTGATCTGGGGGGGGGGGCGATTCAAAGTTGGAACCCCTTAATGTTAATTTCATTTCACCATATCTTTGCATATTTTGCCATACTTCGAGATTTTTTTTAAGTGAATCGATAAAATTTTTTATAAAATTTGAAGTACTATTATAAAAAAATTTTATATGAACATAATTCCATGCAAAAAGTAAATTTTAGTAAGTATTTATTAATTTTTAAATATTTTATTTAATAACAGGCAAAAACTTTTTGAATTGTAAGGTATTAAATTTTTTATGTCATTTTAAAATATGTAGTTTTACATGGCAAATTATAAAATTTGTGCGAAATTGTACAAATAGTTCCTGAGAAATTGAATTTTAAATATTTGAATTCTTTCAAATTCGATTTCTCAATAATTATTCAACTGATATTGCTAAAATTCTGTAATTCTGTATATTCTGCCATGCAAAATTATATGCTTTAGAAATATGTAAAAAATTGTATACCCTATAATTAAAAATTTTTTGACTAATATTAATTAAAGTGCTAAATATTTACTAAAATTTATTTTTTCATGGAGTTATCTTTGGATAAATGAATTTTATAATTGTGTGCACTAATTTTTCAATTCGCTTAAAAAGCTCTCGATATATGGGGGACACATAAAGTTAAACTAACAAAACATTAAGGGGTCCAAACTTCAGATCGCTCTCCTAACCAAACTATGGAGACCATATTTCCCAGATTTGGATTCTCCCCTATAATTTGGAAGTCAAAAATCCAAATCCGCTAAAAAAGAGGTATACAGAGAAAGTAAGTTTTTGTGTCTGATTTCATAACTTAAAATATCGTCTGCACTAGTTAATTAGCATATTTGAGGTCACCCCCTCGAACCACTGAGATTGAGTCTCAGAACATGAAGATCTGGTTATTAGATCAAAAGTTGTTCCAGGTGGCTCTTTTTTGGTGCACTGTACACTCAAATTTGGACTCTCTAAAACAATCACTTTAGCAAGATTGAGAAAGATTAAAAGTGTAAAACTTTCAGCCTATTGCTGAAAATTTGAAATCACGTTTGTGCATCTGCATTTCTGCAAAATACTGCCACTTCGAGTATTATTTATTAGTAAAAATCTACTCTTGATATTATATTTTTTTAATTTATTTATTTTTAATAAAGTTGTATTAAAAATTGCGGGTATGATTTTTTGCTGCACTCTACTCTACATTTGCTTAAAGCATCTTTGTTTTAAATAAATTATTTTTAAATTAACAATTATCTATTTTAACTAAATGAAATTTAAGACATTTTCAATACCACTTTCTTTTAATCTAATAAAATCAGCACATTTGCTTTTTTTATGAATTTTTTTCCTTTAAAATTATTTTTCACTTAGGTTAAAATACATGGATATCATGGATTCCTACTAATGATTAATTACTTAAAAATATTTGTTTCAAATAACTTTCTTTTAAATTAACAATTATCTGTCAAATCCTTTTAGAGCTAATCAAAAAATCTTTGCCACTTATTTTCAATATTTAAAAAGAGAAAAAAATTAGGCACATTTGATTTATTAATCCCATTTTTTCTTTTAAAATTATTTTTCCCTTTTGTATAAAATAGTAATATTTAGGTTCTTATAAATTCAATGATTATTTACTTAAATCTTTGTTTTAAATAAACAATTATCTTTTTTAACTTAATTAAATAATTTCATAGGTCTTGTGGATCAAACATGTTTTATACATTATTGAGATAAATAAGTAAAAATAGAAAAAGATCTAACTTCTTTCAGAATTAGTGTTTTAAAAATGTAGGAAAGCAAAGTTCATTCTAATTCGCAAAACAAATTTGGTACAGACAAAGCATAAAATTAAACAGTCATCTTTTTTTTTAACTTGCAAAAATTTTTTAGATTTTGTGGGTCAAACATGTTTTATGCGTTATTGTACTAAATAAATAAAATTTAACAAAAGATCCAACTTCTTTCAGAATTAGTGTTTCAAAAAAGTAGGAAAGCAAAGTTCAAATTCACAAAACAAATTTTGCTCTGACAAAGCACAAAATTAGTATTTTAATAAAATTAGATGAACAATTATTGTCGATAAATTGCTTTAATACAGTGAAACCCCTATTTTACTTTTTCTGTCGGACTAGCTATAAAAAACGCTCAAAGCGGAATAATGTTAAATCGGGGTTAAGAAAAATTTATGCATATTTTTAAAAATTGACACCTACCAGTTAAATTAATGGAAAAAATGAGTAATCTTTACTTGATTTTCATCTCTAGCTACAATTTCGTATACAGCTAGTTCAATATTAACAATTTTTTGCAAATTTGCTTCTTGATTTACATTTGCAAGTAAAATTTGTTTTAGAGTTTTTATGCTTTGTATCGCTTGATCAGCTAGCTGTTGGCACGTCTTCTGCTATTTCATAGTCATCAGCACTATCGCCGGGCATTAAATCACTTATGAAAGGGATTTCTGCCTGACTGTGACACAGATATCATTACTCCAAAGTAAAGATATCTGTGTCACAGTCGATGTATGCATCATCGACTTCCGGAAGGTCCTCAACTTCAGACACACTACCTTCTTCTTCTTCCAAAACAACAGCGCTCTCCTCCTCCGATATTAAAAATCCTGCTTTATTGAATCCAGTAATGATGCACTTTCGGTCGACACTGTCCCAAGCTGAAGATATCAAATTAAGAGCCTCAAGAACATTAATTTTTGCCTTAGAAGCATCCTGAAAGTCACCAGAATCAAGAAACATTGGAGATTTTCTAACCAGTTGCTTCCGGCAACTCTTTTTAAATGATCGTATAATTCCTAAATCCAGTGGTTGAAGTTTGCTCATACAGTTAGCTGGAAAAAACTCTATTCGCACGTTTTTCAATTTAAGGTTTAAATGAGCAGTGCATTGGTCTAGGAATAAAATTATGTTGCGCTTTTGAAAATTCATTTTCTTATCCAGTTTTCGAAGAAAATTTTTAAATAATGCTTGCTTCATCCATGCTTTTTTGTTTGAAGTGTAATCGGTAGGAAAACTTTTGATATTTTTGAAACACCGTGGTTTCTCTGCTCTACCGATCACAAGAGGCGTTAACTTTTGGCTTCCATCGGCATTTGCACAGAGCAAAACAGTAAAGCCCATTTTTGAAAGCTTTCCTCCATGGCAATTTTCACCTTTAATTGTCAATGTCTTGTTTGGCAATAGGTTGAAAATCAATCCCGTTTCGTCCGCATTAAATATGTCACTTGGATTATAGCCCTTTAATAAATTTGGCAGAGTTTCTTCTTTCCACTGTTACACAATTGTCATATCCACACTATCGGATTCGCAACAGATAGATTTGAAGCATAAATTGTTCCTTTTTTTTTAATCGATCGATCCAGCCATTTGATGCACTGAAGCCTTGGAGTTTAAGCCTTTCAGCAATTTCAAGCGCCTTTTCTCTCAGGATGGATCCATTTATAGGAATCTTTGCTGCTCTGGCTTCCTTGAACCAGTTCATTAAAATGTTTTCTAACTCATCATACGGAGATGTTTTAAGGGTTTTTCTCTTCTTGGCATATTTTCTGAGTTTTTCAGAGTTTAGTTTTACTGAAGCTTCTGCTTTAAAATCATTTGCAAAGTTGAATAAGCAATACCCAAAGATTTAGCAAGATCAAATTTAGTGCCATGAAATTCTTTAGCTTTTTCGATGATTTCAGCCTTTCCGGCCAGAGAAAAGCATTTTCGTTTCGACATCTTTTTTCGAGAAAAGAACATGATGACTGAGGTTTCGAAAATGAGAAAAAATGCTATAGCTTTCAAACTCAAACAAAACCGACTGAAAATCTCATTTGGTATGCTAGCACAGAAAAATGAGTAAAACCATTTCGAATAGAATTTTTAAAAAAATTTTGATCTGTTTGTAGAAAAACGCATCAAGCGGGATTTTTATAAAAGGGGTAATGCAAAATCCGGAATTTTTTAACATTATCGGTATAGGCTATTATCACGGATCAGCAGAAAATTACGTAAGAAGCGGGATAACATACGAAACGGACAACGTAAAATCGGGGTTCCACTGTATTACTCAGAGCCTCATTTTACTGAAAATGCTAATCCATACTCCAAAAGAATTATTTGGAATTCAGGGTTCCCTTTCCTATTTGTTGACTGTATTAATTATTGATCTTAAAATGTGTATCAAATTACATTATTGCTTTTCCTTGATGCAGATCTGTCTTAAATTAAAAGCCATCTTGTTCAAATATGCTTGTTGAAAATTCTTTGTTTTGTTTATCAATCGATAGAATAATTATGCATATTAATAGATGGAAAAAGAAGTTGAAAATTCATTTTTTAAATAGGGCCCCACTTTTAGTTAAAAAAGACCCGGAAATGTGGAAGTTCTGGGTCCTAAGTTAATTGTCAATGTCAGTTCCTACAGCAAAAAGTGTTCAATACTGTGACATACTTCACAGAACAATTTACATTCACTTCCCTGCAGAACAATTCATGTCCAAGTAGCTGTAAAAATTTTATATATGATTGATTGTTTTTGTTTCATTATGTAGCATTTTTATAAAAATGATTTATTTAACTAATAATGATTCCTTTTTTGAAAAAAAAAAAATTTCTCCATAAAACAAAATTATTTATCTTTTTTTTTTTAACTGTTGAGAATTGTTTAGTTTTGACCATGCCTACTAAACATTTGTAATTTTCTAAAGCCATGTTGCAGAACATAAATAAAATTCTGCTCCTATGTTGTCTGCTAATTCTATTTTGTTTATATATTTGCTTATTTAAATAATTTATAACTAGCATGTCGTAAATAAAGTACCTAATTACCAACTAGTTAATAATTTATTGCTTTTTTGCAGGAATTGATGAATTTGTGGTGTGAGTTACAAGCTAAGAAACAAAAGCCTTTGTTAGAAATTCAAGAAGCTGCACGCAAGCTTTTGGTTGGTCATGCATCATCTAGTGCACAGTTTTATCTATTTGTCGACATTCTTTGGTCAAAGGTATTATTTATGTGTATATTTGGCAGCTAAACAGATATTTATTTTGTTTTAAATGATTCACAAGCAAAATCTATAAACAGCAACTGAAAAAAAAAAAAAAATTAAGCCTACTGTAAATGACTTTATATCTCCTGAACTCTATATCTTTAGCAATGCACAATGCAAAGGTATTTGTAAAGCTTTCAAACACTATATGAAAACTGTGTAATGTTTTTAATTTTTATTTTCTCATTGTAGTGGAAAATGTTGTTTTAATTAAAACAAATTCAACTTACTAAATAGTCCTTAATGTTGATCATAACTATATAAGGTATTTGTAAAGCTTTTAAACACTATATGAAAACTGTGTAATGTTTTTAATTTTTATTTTCTCATTGTAGTGGAAAATGTTGTTTTAATTAAAATAAATTCAACTTACTAAATAGTCCTAATCATAACTATCAAATCAAAATTTATACTATCATCTTTCTTAGAAATATGTTTCTTTACTATAAAAGACAGTTTATTTTCGAATCAAGCAAACTTTGATCACTGACATTTTTTATTTTGATGAAATTTTTGATATGCCGATCTTATTGCTTTAAACATTTTATCATATCAGTGTTATTAATTAAGTGACATTTCTTTTATTTTAGCTTGTTTGTTTTAATTAGTTTAATCTTTTTTTTTTGTCTGATTTATTGCTTATTGCTCAACAAACCCTAACTTAAACAATCAATTTATGACTTGTACAAAACTTGTTTTTACTTTTATATTAGTACCTTTTAAAAAGTTGTTCAAAATTTTTAGAAAATTAGATACCATAAAATACTAAATATCGCCCCCTGAAATTTTGACAAAAAACATGCATTTTTGTCAGCAAGTGGTTAAATGGTACCGATTGTAAAGTACAGACTCTACTCTGTAAAATGTATGTATGATATGATGTATGTCAAAAATATTAGGAAACTTAATAATACAAAGTGTAAACAATGTATAAAACAAAATAATTAAATATCTATAAATGTAACTACAACAATTGTTTTCTAAAATACATTTTACTTCTACTTTTAATAACCACATATTTTATCTATTTGTTTCAAGAAAAATGCCGGCATGATCGTAACTTGTACAATCTATGAGTAATAATAAATTAAAATAGACGAAAATTTAGTATCAAACACCCCAAATTGATTACAAATTCACTACAAAATTTAATTGGAATGAATGTAAAAAATAATGTCTTAAACACTGATCAACAAGATCGTCGGTTTTCTGGTTTGTGCCATTTTTGTCACAAGCCGGGAGTTTAAGAAGTTATCTTCGCTTTCCCTAAAACGGAAGTAAAACTATGAAACTTTACGATAAACCAGTTTTTTCTCATCTCCTTGAATAATTCTGGAAAAGCAAACAAGTCCTTTCTACTGTTTCTTCGCCTATCCTTTTATTTCCTGTCCTTGTCTCTTGTGTAATTAACCTGGAATAAAAGTCATCTTTGTTTGTTTTTTTTAAAAGTACACACCTTCTTGTTAAACTAGTTAATAATAAACTTAAATAATTCTTCGAAAGCAAAGCTCTTACTCTATTTTCTACTATTTATTCTCCCAAAATCTTTTTCCTTCCCTATTTCACCCTTTCTGTTTAGATGTTATTATCTTGTGAGGCAATTTTTAAATTTCATCTTAACAGAGTTGTGATAAAAATAAAGAAATTCTGATCGCAAAAAGGAGGAGTGGAGATGACGTATATTTTTTATTGGACACTTGCCCAAATGTGTAAAAAAATGTGTGGGCCACTTACTCATTATAATTAGGTAATCAAGTTTAGTTTTTTGCGTGTTGAAAATTAAAATTTAATCTTTTCCCAAATCAAATGATTTCACAATTATAGCTTTCAATATACGGTGAAACCCCGAATTTGCATTTTCCGTCAGACTAGTGTTGAATAACGCACAAAGTGGGATGATGTTAAAATAAATGTGTGAATATATATATGCATGCATGCATATATATATTTGAAAAATTCACCCTCACGAAATTTACATTCATTCTGACAAGATGGATCCGGGAGAATTTAATATTATCGATATAAGCGATTTTCACAGGCCAGCGGAAAATGATGTAGGAAGCGGAATAACGTACGAAATGGACTACTCAAAACCGAGATTCCACTGTATTAAATTAAAGTTCCATTCTCGACATTGTCACCATACAAAATTAAATAATTAAATCACCCTTTTGTTTCAGCAGTACGGTCGATATATTGGTTGCTCATATTAAGTTCTGTTTATCCAGAATTTTTATTCGTATGGT
Organism: Parasteatoda tepidariorum; assembly: GCF_043381705.1. Taxonomy (NCBI): domain Eukaryota; kingdom Metazoa; phylum Arthropoda; class Arachnida; order Araneae; family Theridiidae; genus Parasteatoda; species Parasteatoda tepidariorum. The sequence goes on from NC_092208.1 coordinate 31,771,812, forward strand.
TTTTATTATTATTTTTAAGAAATAAACTATTAAATTCAAAGATTTTGACAGAGAATACTTAAAGAAATATGACTCTTTTAAAAAGCTGATAATTCATTTTTAGAAATAAAGCAAAATGTTTGTTTTGAAACATTTCTTATTTTTTATTCTTAAATCTTACTTATTTTTTCCCTACATATTTCATTGTTTATAAGTATTATCATTTCTTACAGTTTGGAATATCTCTACTACCATTATATCTTGAGCTGTACGTGAGAGGTTTGACATCAGATTTGAATTTTCTGGAAGCAGCTCGGCAGACTGATAAAAAGGAATATGTGATGGATCTTGAGAAACACATGGCAACTGTGTATTTTAAACTATCCTCCCTATTCAATTCCATCAACAAGGAGGTGTCACTTGAATGTCTTCTTAGTTCTTTTTCTCTTAATCCAAGTCCTGAGGTTTTAAATTGCATTAAGAAAACTACCTTACAAGTTACCAAAGAAAGAGCTATAAGAAGTTCCAGGAATCCAGCTGACATCAAACATACCCATAGTCGAAATTGTGCATTTCCTCCTCCCACAAAACGAAAGGCTGTAGAGACGTGTGATCAAGCTATACAAGTTGGAGATGATTTCTTTGTGGAATGTGATAATGCTCTGAAAGTAGCGAATAATCCAACCCAGAATGATCCTATTGTTCTTGAAAACATTAGGCACGAAAGAAAAAAGTTAGCCACTGAAATCACAGTTTTAAGTCCTAGTATAAAGAACAAAAATTCAGAAGAGGTACTGGCAAGCCAGTCACAGTTACCAAATAATAGTACAGAGCCTAACTCAGCACTAGAAAATTCCTCATCTGTGACCAAAGAAAAAACACCAATAAAAATTTTTGAAAACAAAAAACAGACCCTTAAATCTTCTAGAAAGTCCAAAATTTGTAATATCCAGAATGAAGTAACTAGTAAAGAAAATTCTAATAAAGATGGGACTACATTAAATAAAGAGGTGTTGCCAAATTCTAATGAAAATATCTCAGGTAGTGCAAATGCTCCTACAAACTGTAATGAAATGACTTCTGAAACAACTGCGAAGTGTGAGATCGAAAGTGATTGTCGCAAAGTGGCTGAAAATCAAGATGTAATCTCCTCTGTCCAACCTCTCTCATTGGTTAATCATTCAACAAATGAACATCTCACTAATGGCTTGAGTAACGAAAGTGATGTAATAAATTGCAAAGAAGAGGTTGAATGCTCTTCTCCGGATAAAGAAGAAATTAAAAATAGTTCACCGAAGGACATTGTGGTTGTGGAAAATAAAGTGCAGCTAAAAACAAATATTAATATTCAACAGGAAAATGAAAAACCTAATTCTCACCAGGAAAAAATTTCTAATGATACACATTGTACAAATGGTTTTAATGAGGCTGAAACTCCTTCCATAAACAATGATGCAAAAATAACTAATTGTAAAGAATTAAATTTAATCAATGATACAGTAAATCAAGAACCAGATCAAAATTTAATTCCTAATAAATCAGACTGTGCTGATGGGTTAAATACTCCTTATAATTCTCAAATAGCAGTTATTAATAATTTAGTTCAGAAAACTGCCAATAATTGTATTAATGAAAACAGAGTAACTAGAAGGTCAGAATTATTAAAAAGTCAAAGCTCTGTTCGTTCTTTCTCTCATGTAATACTAGATTGTGATGTGCCCGGCTTATCCTCTGATCTGTTATCAGATTTTGTTACTGTCCTCGAAAGTTTGAGAAATAAGCAGTTGAAGAGTTCCAGCAAATGGAGTCAAATTAAGCATTTATGTGAAGATTACATGGAAACTGTTAATGAGCAGAGGTGTATGATGTTTAATTTTCACGCCAATGGCAGTGTTGATAGTGAAGCGGATTCTACCTCAGAATTAACGGCAAATGGTTTTGATTTCGAACATTATCAAAGCAGCGACAGTGTCAAAGAAGATCGTGTTGTAGATAAAAGTCATGTTTTCAGACGTTTCTTCAACTCTGACAAAATGGCGGAAATGGCAACATATGTAACTTTATCTGACATACATTTTCCTCAAATACCTCTTGAAAAACTTTTTTACACTGAATATTCTTCATCTCATGTAGGACATAAAAAAAGACACAAGAAACATCGGAACCATGACAAAAATCCCAAAAAGCAAGTTCTCCACAAACTTCGACATGGAAGCAGAACTGAACATGATCTTGTAAAGCGAAAGAAAAGAAAGAAACGTAAAGCAAAGAGAGGTAAGGGACATGTGAAAAAACATCATTCTACCCACGGAAAGGTTAACAAAATACATTCTAAGAATAAGAGGAAGAAGCATAAGCTGAAGAAAAAGAAAGAAGGTAATTCTGGTTTCATATCTGGAGATTACTGTAGTGACTTTAGCTCTGAAGAACTTATGAGAATAGTTAAAGAACATTCCAACAGTTATTCAAAAATTCCAGCATCTACCTCAAAACATCCTCATATAGTTGAAACTGCTAGTTCCTCAGAGTCGGAGCCTGTTAGGAAGAAACGAAAAGTTAGCTTTGATAAAAAGAGGGGTAAGGTTGAGAAGTATAGAGAAAAACATAAACATGAAAAATCCAACAAACATAAAAAGAAAATAACTCTGGAAAGTTGCAAAACTAGTGTGACAAATGTCATCCATGATAATCCAATACCGAACAATATGGAGGGTGTAAAAGAATATCCTCATTTCGTTCAAATTTCTAGAGTAAAGAAAATGGAGTCTGTACAAATTCAGCAGAGATCTGTGTCAGTAGTTGATGATTCTACTAACGACACTTCTCCAATAACCACATGTGATACAAATCCTCGTATTAAACAGTACGTTCAACAAAAATTCGAAAACTGTTCTCCAGAAGAATTAATGAAAATGCAAATACTAATGGCAAGGCAACAGGCAGAAGTTACTGCTGGCAACAGTACTATGTCAACCAATCAGGCATTACGGAAATATGTATGTTCTAAAATGACTTCTCAGCTTCTTTCTGTTTCTCAGTCATCAAAATGTATTGTAGGTTCAGATTCCGATACCAGCAAATCTCCAACACCTCACTTTGTTGACAACAATTCTAAAGCAGGACCTTCTCAATCTCGAGACCATCCGCAAAAAATATCTGCTAACATTAAGCATTTTGTGATTGAAACAAATAAAACACCATACAAGTTTCCAAATTCTAATGTTTCAACAACAGTCAGTAGTAGTATTATACCTATAAATATTTCAGGAAATTCTTATTCTGATGCTCAAAATTTAATTGGATCCATGCTTAATTCTAATATCAGATGTCCAACCTCGCAAATATCCCCACAAGTAACAGCTCTCAGTATTCCAGTTTCTCATAATCATCCTTCTGGCAGTAAACTAGTTACTAGTAAAATCATAATACCTCTACCCTCTAGTGGTCAGTTGCATAGTGGAACTGTCTCATCTAATCTGAGTGTTATTCAACCTGACACTTCATTTGCCACAACATCAGGAACATCATCACATTCTAGTTTTATAGTTATTAAAAATGGTAACCAAACACAAATCATTCCAAATCCTCAAAATCAATATAACATTATTCCTCATATTGCAAAAGCTAATGCATCATTGACTACTACAACTAAAATCAGCCCAACTGTATGCCAAACAAATCTAAAAATGATTAAACCAGCAGTACCAAAAAAATCATTTCAATCGGTAGCTAAAAGACAACTTATCAAAAATCCTGCACCAATAAAACCACTCACTGCACCCAAAGTTTCAAGTGTAGCTAAACCCATCCCTAAAGTAATTGCTTTGACCGCTCCTTCCTCCCCAGTTCTTACAACAAAGGTATCTGATGCTGTTATTAGTTCTGTTTCTTTACCTGAGGCTGAAATGCAAAATTCTCTAAAAGTGCCCTTACCTTTACCCTTGCCGACACTTTCTACAAAAGCAATTGAAGAAAAGCCTGAAATGGAAATACCTCCACACTCAGAAAGTAATAAAACAGACTGTGGAATCTTAAAACTTGACATTCATGTTCCAGCATCCTCTGATGCAGCCAGTTCAAGCAAACCAAATGAAGTTGCATTGATTGCCGAAACTAACAACTCAATTGTGTCTGAACCAGTTGAGAAAACTAAACAAATAATTTCTGAAGAGAAGCAAATGACTGAAAATAATACTGGTTTAGATTTGCTCTCAGTTGCAGAGGAACCTTCCATTACAAATAGTTTTCCACCTGATGTTCAAAAACTAAGTTCAATTGAAGACGCTGAAAAAGATTCAGTGCCTCCTCAAGTAAAATCTGTAACTGATAAGTCGGATGAAGCATTAAAAGAAGAAAGATTTATTGATAAAGACGTAAAGATTTCATCAAAAGCAGATACTAAAACTGAAGAACTTTCCGTAAAATCTGATGATATTGATGTTTCCAAGTCTATACCGTTACATACAGAAGCTGCCACAGTTGCTGTAGATAATAATGCAGAAATTAAACCATCTGATTCTACTGCTGAATGTTCTCTTGTAAGAGACTTTAAATCTAGCGAGAACAAATCAACTCCAGTTGCTGAGCCAATAAGTCCCAAACCTTCTCCAATCACAGTAGATCAAGAAGCATTGGTAGAACATTCTCCTGACTCTAAAGAAAGTAACTCTTCTTCAAAATCTGTCCTAAATCAAAACAACCAACAAAAACAGCTGCAGCCTATCAATTCTGTTAGCATCATGGCTAGCATGAAGACACCTGGAAAAGCTCATTCCCAGTGCAAAGCTGAGGGTATGGTTGTCTCAGAAGTGCAAACAAGATCTTTTACATCAATCAGTGATGCTGTGCGATTCAGTTTAATGGATATGGACGATGCAACAGATTCAGTTGAAAACCAGGTACTGTATTGATTTTATATTCTTTCAGTAAAACTTCACTCTTTTTATATCTAGTCATGTGTATTTTCTAATTACAATCAGAATCAAAACTGAAAAAGAAACTCTATGATTTTGATATTTAACCACATAAAGTAAAATAAAAATGTTAAAATAATAATTAAAGCTTTAAAATAGTTATATGCTGCTCTGTTAATGGTACATATCTTAGAATTACCAATTCTGACGAATTTATTTAAATTGGTACTCAAATTTATAATAGTACACATTTTGCAATATATAATCAATATGAATTTTTAAATTTTGCTGTAACAAACAACTCTAAAAAAACTTTTAAGTGTAATTGAAAGAAATAGGTACGAAGAATATTAGTTAACATGCTAAACCTTTGTCACAGAATTTTTATTAAACATATTTTTCATGCATTTTTCACTATTTTGTATTAATTTAGGACAAAATAAAGGGGAAATATATTTAGCATTCTAATAGTTTATGGTTATGAATTAGAGCATGAGTGAGACCACTGGTGCCTTTTTCTGCATAAAAGTTTAAATCTTCCAAACACGGCTCACTTCCAAACAATAATTTTTCTAATTTGCAGTTATTTATATCTAAGAAAAACTGTTACTCATCATTGAAATTTCTTTGCTTTACAAAATCAATAATTATATTAATTGATCTTATTGATGTATAATATAATTGATTGATTATATTAATTATATTAATCTATTAATTGATAAATTTTTGATTATGAATGATGAAAAAAAAATTTCCAAACTAGGTACTTTTTTATATTTATATATACAGTCAAACCCCACTATAGTGAACGAAATTTTCGGTCCCGTGCCTTGCTATACACGTACAATGTTATTTTTTGTGGATATAGTGAACCAAAAAAGTGAGGAAGTTGGATATAATGAACATTTTTATGTTTTCGACTGATTTTTTTTCTTCATTTTTTTGTAATAATTTTCAAATTTCTACTTCAAAATAAATACATATACCGATTTTTAAAACCATCTATAGAGGGGAATTGAGCGATAAGCATTTTTTCTTGTTTGCTTCTTTTATCTCACTCACCTATCCCTAAACAAACCTAGCAGATGTTTCCAACCCAGGCAAATGATGCACCTGTAAGGTGTCAGTGGGATTAATATGCACTTTTTGTCAGAGGGAATGAGTAATTATTCATTATTGGTCAAAGGGTTGGACACTAATATGTGTTGTTAAGGCCCTCATTTCAACTCCTTTTTGCTTTCAGTTCAGACAAAAAATCTCCTGCAAACAAGTGTCTCAAATTTAACTATGGCTAGCAGTAAACGTAAAACGTTCTCGATTGATGATAAAATGGGCAGAATCAGAAAAAATGAATGCAATCAAGCTGATATTTGCAGGGAATATAAACTATACAAATCTGCAGTTTGTAACATGTGGAAAAATAGGCTATTAATAATTTCTGCTCATGAAAAAATTTAGATGGCAGAAAAAAAGTTCAGAAAAGCAGATCACAAGAATGTTGAAGAAACATTACTGAAGTGGTTCACCATTCGAAGAAGCAGCAACCTTCCAATATCTGGACAAATGCCGATGAATTTGCTAAGCGATTTTATGAGAATACTTTTATGTTCTCGAATAGCAAGTTAGGCAGGTTTAAAAAGCGGAATAACAGAAATTCAGGAAAAATTATTTGAGAATTGGGAAGTGTTCACAAGACGAAGAGTAATGAAAAATAAATGTTTTGCTACTACATAATATTTTTCAGTAATTTATTTGAATAGTGTATAATAAAAGGAGGAGATTGGGAACCATTAGTTAAATTGCCTACGTAACGGATATAGTAAACTCCCAGTTATAGTGAACCAAAATTTCGGTCCCTTGAAGGTTCACTATAGCGGGGTTTGACTGTATATATTTTAGTACAAATATAATTCCAATAATCTAACAGATTTTTTTAGTAACTATTAGATTCTTTTTATTATTAAAAAAAGCAAAATATATTATTACTTGTAATTAGAGCGCCAGAAAAATTTATAAAAGAGACAGAGAAGTCCAATCTGCATCAAAGTGTTAAAATTGATATAGGTAATTTATGTCTTAACAAAACTTTTGGTAGATTTTAAGATTATGGTATGTTCCTTACTGGAGAAAAAGGTTAGTCATATTTTAAAATTATTATGATTTTAGTGCAAATTATTAATTTTATTCTTACTAAAATTTGTATTGTAATTTCATTTTGTCTTTCGGCAGTTTTCTGTGTTTGTATTCTCTAACTAATATTATTTTACAGAATAAAATATTGTTTTACTTTTTAACACCTTTTCTTCTTCTGTCTTCCGAAAACTAACTATTAATGAGTCAAATATGATATAGGTTACTGTCAAATTTGCATGCATTCAGATGAATTTTAATATATTTTCCCATGGTTCAAGCATCATAAATGCAATTTCACAGTTGTGAAAAATTCAAATCTCTTAGTCTCTTCATTCTTTTGCTCTTTTGATTTATTGATAATATTGGCAGCATGGGTCATGTTTCACAATATCTTAGTTTCTCAATTTCAACATTTCTGTCATTTTAAGATTCAACTCCTTTTCTATGAAGGGTTTATCTCCAATTCAAGTATATCTTTGTTCATCCTGCATTGTTCTTTCTTCTGAAATAAGAAGCAAAATTTATTTGAAAAAAAATAATTTTCTTAATAAAGATATTTCCAGCCACACTTGTTATTTTTATAAGTAATGAGCTTTTTGCTTTCCTTTTGGATAGCAATTCGTAACTTATAGTTGAATAATAGTTTAATTTTTATTTTATAAATTTTTAATTTAGACTAATGCAAAAAGAGGAAAGAAAAAAGCAACTTATGCAGTTACAAGACGCCGCTTTTCCCAATTGTAAGTTAAGATTTAATTTTTGGAGTTAAGAATTATTACCTGATAACCTGTCAAGATTCTCAAATCAAGCTTTCTTCTCACTACTTCTCACCACCTATAACTATTCTGTGAAAAGGTAGAGCAGTTTCAAATTCTTCTTTCAAGCTACTGGTGCTGTCATGTGATTATAACCATGACTTACATATCTCAATGGACAGCTAGTCAAATTTTCATTTTGTAACCTAGTTAAGTATTAAATGAGCTTAAACCAAAGCTTAAATATTTTCCTCATAACGATCTTATCTTTTGCTCTATATACAAAAACTGGTTTTGAAGTGTTCAGAGATGCTTTCCCTTCATACACAAAGTAGAACTTGTTACGTATTCCGGTTGAATATCTTTACTGCTTCGGAAATCATCTTACTTATGAGTCAAACATTAAAATTCGAACGGTTAAGAGGCTCCACCCCATTCTCGTTGTGTATTAAAAATAAGCTATTTTATTTAAAAATAATCCATTGAAAAATATGTGATAATTTAATAATTGGGGTTAATAAATTTTTCACTAATGAAAGATTCTCAAAACGGCCTCTTTTTTTCACAACATGTCATCTTTAACTATTTTATGAAAAGATAGAACAGTTTTCAAGTTCTTTCATGAAGCTGTATGAGTCTCTCCTGTAAATATAATTACAGTAATGTTTTGCGTCATTAATTAGAAATTTTGTTTGAAAATAATTTTAAAAAATTATTATTTAATTTTGAAATTAACAAATTTTCTGCAAATAATCTGTTTAGATTCTCAAATTTAGCTTTCTTATCACTACATCTAAACTTCTTTAACTTATTCCATGAAAAGATAAAATAGTTTCAAATTCTTTCTTCAAATCACAAAAACTGCCTTATGGCTATAGCCATGACTGTATATAAATTTTTTACTTTGTCAATTAAACATTTTGTTTAAAATGCACCCTTTCAAAAATGCTTTATAAATGAAATTTTCTATTGTAAAAAAATTCAGCCATTCAATTTAACATACTTATAAATAATAATATTCTTGTACTTGTTTTAATAACTGGAAACAATCACAGCTATTCCTTTTAGGAATAATCTTATGTTTTCCATAGACCTTAAAATTTTTTTAGTTTTAAAACATATCTATTTTATTTGCTTTTGTGTATATCAATGTTCTTCCCTGTGTTAGAATTTTTCAGGCTTTCTGCATCAAAACTCTCTCTGCAAAATAACTTTTAATAATAACAAATATATATGTAATGAATTTTAAAGTAACAAAAGTGCTATGCTTACAAAAAGAAAAAAAAAACTATATATTTTTTATATATACAGTTTTTATTAAATTATATTTATAAATAGTACTATAAGAAACTTTTATTTTATATATAGTTAGTAATATATTAAACTATATATATTGTAATATTTTTTATTTAAATATTATGGGCGACATTCTCGCATTTTGATGGGGGGAGAAAGCACTAATTATTTATTTTTTCGTATTTTGTAAATCATCGTACAAATTCTTAGCAGTAACTACCAAAAAGAGATGGAGGACTAAATCTCGCTAAACACAATTAAATTGTTTAAAATATCTCATATTTGTCTATGAAGCAAACTTTTAAATATTACCTCCTCAGCTCTGTTTATTTGTAATTAGTGAAAAAATTATGAGCATGTACAAAAAAAAAAAGTATAGTGGGTGTTGGGCATTGTAATTAACAATTTGATAAAATTAATATCTGTTAATTTTCTGTTGTAAAAAAGAAATTATGCTTTTATGTTTAATTTTTCTTTCATTGATACTGTTCAAACTTGTTGATCACTGTAACTTCAAATTACCAAGATTTTTAATGTATGGTGTCACTTTTTACTTTACACTGCATTTAACAATTTGGTTTCCAAAACCAGAAATGAAATATCTATTCATCTGTAAAAATCTAGAAGTTGAAAGATTTTTCAGAATATTAAACAAATCTATTTGTATTTTTCTGATCTAACATACATTTCTTAAAACTCTATTTTAAACAATTTTCATCCTATCTTTATTTTGCAACCTCTTTCATTATGATTATATTATTTGTTACCTATGAATCTAATGCAACAATCTGTATGTCAAATCAGAATACTTTTATTTTATTTTTTTTTGAAAANAGCGAGACCTCATCTCAAAAAAAAAAAATAATAATATTAATAGTTTTTTTTTTTTTTAATTTATCAATTAGCCCTACCCAATCCCAGGGGCTGAGATTGGGAGGTCGAGTTTACCATTGAGTGCATCTTTTTTAAATATTTTAAGCACGTTTTTAGATTTTTTATCTCATCTGTACTTCTCAAGATTTTTGACACATTAACCATTTTGGATGCCTAGTATGTTTCTATTAGTCATCCATGAATGTCTCAACCCTCTAAAAGTTAATAGATTTTCTTTTTGAAAATTTTGTTCAGTAGTAATAATAGGAATCTATAAATGGGAAACTAGCTTTAAATGTCTCCAATAATGGCCGTAGAAATTTACATTGCACTAGAAAAGATTATTTCTAGTTTAGTTAGTAACTTTAAACTATGAAAATTGTTTCTAGAATTTTCTTTTTTACTTTTAGGTCCTTCAGGCCTTCCAAGTAACTCATGAGACATCACAAAGTTCCCCTCCTAGATATGAAAATAGTTCTACTAATGATGGCAATGAACAACCATCTTCACCTTCTGCTGTAATTTTGACTACCCCTCAATCATCTACTACAACTGACTTAAATGTAAGCCAAGTATCACAGAGATTTGAAGCTTCTGTACATAGCTCACAGACAGAAAAGTTTGTAGATTGTCAGAGTGCAGTATCTCGAACCACATCTTGGATTCTTGAGGACTCGGCTATTAATGATACTTCACAAAATATTAATCTTCAGAAATCACCTGATATTGATTCATCCTGTGAAGGTAAGGAGGAAGAAAAACCTAAAAAGAAGAAGAAAAGGAAAGACAGGTGTGATCCTGAAGCTGCTCATAAGTTTTGGTGTGAAATATGTCATAAGGGCTTCTTTTCTGCTTATAACTTGAGGCGCCATTGTAGAAATGTTCATAAAATGGCTTTACCTAAAGGTACCTCTGATCTTCCATTTGGTCCAAATTCACATGCTCATCAGCATATGCAGCAAGGAGAAAGCTCATCTTCTGAGATTGCTTCTCCACCAAGGCTGCCATATGGATCATCTCAGTCCTCTTGTGTTAGTCCAAAAGGTCCAGATTATATGTTACAGTCGCCTACTCGTGATACCAAGACTCATGAATTTGCAGCTAAAGTAGTAGCAACTAGCCAACATTCATCTCCCATGCAGACTGATTTTCAACTACAAACTGCTGCTCGTATTACAGGGCAGTCTACTTCATCTCATATTTCTCCAACAGCAGCAGCAAAATCAGTTCAATCTGATTTTCAGCTCCCAACACCTACAACAGTATCTAGTTCTCATATTACTTCAAATAAGATGCCAAGTGCAACCAAGACTGCTGGTGCACCAAAATTTCAACGATTGCCGACTTCGTGTTCAACTGCTGCTGTTTCTCAGATATCTGTCTGTGGACAACAATCAACATTACAGCAACAAAGACAGCTTAGTCAAATCCAGTCATCTGGATTAATTCAGCCTGTGCCAAGTGTTGCTTGTCAAGCACAGCAGTTACAAGCAGCACAATGCCCTCATTTTCAGCCAAAGCAAATTGCTCAGCAAAGAATTGGGCAACTTCAGTTAATGCATCATGCAACTCAAATTCCAGCATTACAGCACACTGCACATGGAATTCAGAAACAAACACAGGTTCAACAATATAAAAAGTGTGGAGCCTCTCTTCAGTCATCTAAATTGACAGAGACTGAACAAATTCAACAAAATGCTCAGCTTGCACAAACTCAACAAATTCTTGCTAATCAACAAATGCAAAAGATAATGCAAATTAGACAAAATGCGATTGCTGCAAGTGGTGTGGCAACTCAATTATCTCTTGGAACTGGTGTTCCCGGTGCTCAGTCTTCTAATGTGAAAGCAGCTGCTGCTGCTCAATGTTTTCAATCTCAATTAGCTGTAGCTCGTCAAGCCGCTGCTGTTGCGCAACTTTCAGTTACTCAGCGTGGCCAGGCAGCAAGTTTTGCATTAGCTTCACATGATTCTACAGGTCATCAGTTTTTTACTCCTTCAATACAACCTTCCCCTGAACAAAGTAGCTGCACTCATGCCTCTTTTACTGCCCAAAATCTTGTAGAATATAGTGCTAATGCTCCATCATATCCTACAATTCGCTTATCATCTGAGGCTAATGATGGCTTAGAAGATCTGGAGCAATTTTTAATGGAAAATATGCCTTGGAGTAGTGATCAGTCAGCTTCCCATGGCATGTCTCAACAATCTGGAAATCGTCCATCTAGTGCTGATTCTCTTACCTTATCAATACCCACTCCTGTCAGTTCTCAGGGGAAAAGTAAGACACCAATATCTAGACCTAAACCTCGTAAACCTGTTGTTGCTTCATGTTCAAAAAACTTGTTAGGAAATCTAAGCCGTGGTGTTAAGAAAAAATCCACTCCTAAAAAGGCTCAGAAACATGTTGAAATCAACTGTCCTACTTCAAAGGCAGCAATTTTTACTCAAAATTGTGTTAAAAACCAACAATCCCATGGCTTAGATTTAATTCAAATGCACTGTGATAAGGGAACTTCTAGTGATGTAAAGCAGGTATGTAAAACTACCAATATAAATGAAACTGATAGTTCTGATAGTGTTCAGTGTATAAATGTGGGTCATCATGCTCCTTCAAAAAATGTGTCTGTAGGTATTAACTTCAATACTTTTGTTCCAACATCATCTGGCATTATTACTGATAAAAGTATTACTCCTTCATATAGTGTTGATCTAGCTAATTCAAGATTATTTGGTGTACAGAGTAAGACTCCTTTTTTAGAGCATGGCAATTTAGTGAATAAAAACTCTCCAAACTTATGTCAAAATAAAAGTGTAATTAACCCTTGTGAAATAAATCCTTCTAATTCAGGATATTCCCATGTTGAAAAAGGTTCATCTTTTAATCCTGCTGCAAATTTTTGTCCCAGTGTATGTACATCTATAGTTACCAAACGAGCTGAAACTGGTCAAGATATTTTTTTAGGACAGCGAAATAGTGAAATAGGAGAATCGTCAAGTTGTGCAGAAAAACAAAACTCTGTTTCTAGTGAAATAAATGTTATTAATCCTCATTGCTTTGAGAAAACTGAAAATAATTTAGTGAAAGACCAAAATCATTCAACTGTTGTCCAAGCTGATCCTTTTTTAGGTGGACGAACTGGTGACACAAAACATTCAGTTAACAAAAATGATGATAATGCTGATTGTGTCACTACTTTTAAACAAACTTCAACAGATGATGTTACTGATTTTGCCAGTAATTTCAAACAAAATTCAGATAATTTAAAAGACAAAGCAGAAAAAAATGATAATACCGAAGTAATTTCTGAAATAAAAGATAATGTATCTCAAATTCCTGATAACAATTTAGATCCTTATGAAAATGCAGAAGATAAAAGTCAGGAAAACTTCAGCATAACTCATGAAAACAGGAATATAGACACTGGTAAAGAAAATAAATCTAAACTATTATCATATGAAAATTTAATTACTACAACACCTGAAACATCTATCATAAATTCGACAATAAATACAGAGCAAATGCAAGAATTGGGTTTAAAAGAAGCCATTGGTCTAAACAATAAACCCATATTAAAAGAAAAAATTTACCCTTTGGAATGTGGGGAATTTAATGTGTCAAAAAATTTAAATTCTGCTAAACAAAGTTTTAATGGCTTTAGTGTTAGCAGAATTTTAGACAATGAGTCTAGTCCAGATCTGGTAAGTAATGTTTGTGCAAAAAAAATTGATAACAAAGAAAATTTGTCTTTGTCCTTACCTACAGCTGCCTTAGATCACACTAAGGCTGTTTATAAAAATTGTGATAAAAGTATCTTGCTGCCAAAGTTTGAAGATAGTGAAAAGGACTCTAGTCAAGAAAAAATTTCTGTTAAAGGTGAAAAGTTCCCATCTGAAATACATAATGTAAATGTTGAAAGTATTGACAAATCTGCTAAACAAAATGGAAAAACAAATAGCAAATTACAAGATAGTATAGATTCTGAAGAAAGTGAATCTACTAAACAAAATAAAGCAGAAAATGTAATTATCAAAAGCAAAAAAACTAAAGATTTGTTGAAGAAAAATACTCCAGATGAAAATTTAACTATCTCTGTAGATGAAGATGACCAAAATGAGAATTGTGATCTTAAACTAGATATTAATTCTAATATAGAAAAGGTACTTATTAAAGATAAAAATTTAAATGGGACAATTTGCACAGCTGGTGATTTTTATCAAAAAGAAGATAAAATTATTCAAAAGGATACTCAAAATGAAGACTCCAACTCTAGTGATACAAAACATGATGATGCTACAATTTCATCCAGTAGATTACGGCTTCGTGATACACCCAAAACTTCGGTTAAACGAGTTTGCCCTTGCTGTGTGGACTCGCGGGTACCTAAAAAGTGTCGTGTGCCTAAAGTGCATATTAATACTATTAAAAATAAAAGCAGCTTGAAAACAAGAAACTCCTCCAGCATCCAAAACTCAAAAGTGAATACTCGGTCTTCACAACGTCTCAGGTCACGACATAACGCCGTCAGTTAGCCCTATAATTTTTGAAAACAAATTTTATTTTACTCCACTTTAAGATTGAAACTAGTCTGAACTGTGTAGAATAAAATAAAAGAAACTCCTGTAAATATATAATGTATATTTAATATTAATGAAAAAATGGATCTTTTTATAATCATGTACAGATTTTTATCCCAAATGTAAAGAAATGAGGAAAACAAAAAGTGTCAACTGATAAGATGTATTTCAATTTTGAATTTGGAAAATTCTATCAAATATTTAAAAGCTTCTTTTATTTGAATGTATTATATTTTTATGTTAAATCAAGACAGGTTTGCAGCTGCTCTTGAATTGTAGTTTTACCATTCTTTCTTGAAGTGAGAAAAATAAATATTTACTTACTTTAATGTTGCATTTACTTAACGAAACAAAAAAAAATTGAGGACCCATTTAACAGTACTATTTTTTGTATTGTGGATTAGTGATGAGATTGGTTCACTTTCTGATGGAAGTTTTCAGACTCTTAGTAAATATTTCATATACTTTTTTTACTAACTTCAAACTAATTAAATACTTTAAAATGTTATTTTAACACCCATTCATTGAAAAAAAAATACAAAGCTAGCAGCCATTATTGGTGGATATCTATAAAAATATCTGGCATTAAATGCTTAAATTTATTAATTATTGCTCAGTACAAAAGGTGCTTGTTTTAAGGTATTTTACCTTTAAAATTAAAATTCTATTTATTAAATTTCCATTTGTAGAAAGTTAATTTAACAGAACAGTTACACAGTGTAATTCTATAGTTTAAAACCAAAGTACGATGGTTTAAAGATTATTTTTTGGGAAGAAAATGAACAAGTGGCACACTCCTAAAAATAATAAATCCTAATCTAATTGGCACACTTACCAAAAAGTATTTGCCATCTCTGCTCAATGTAAAGAAATATTTTTTTTTAAAAAATCCATTAACATGCAGTTGAAGTGTGCCTAGAAATAAATTAAGTGGATGAAGGTTCTGAACAACATAGAGTTCTCACTCTGAGTGTTTTAAGTCATGGATTTCGGTATTGAATAAAATTTGTCATGATTTTAACTATTTTTTTTAAAAAATCATGAAAAGTCATGGATTTAGGTTGCCGAAAAATCTAATTTTTAAAATGGAATTTATCCCCTCCCTCCTATTTCATGATGTTCCAAATATCTGAATTTGTAACAAAATCCCCACTCACAGTCATATTTGATTAAAATATAAAATGTTTTTATCATGTTCTTTAAAAATTATGGTGTTCTTTCAAAAAATGAAAGAAAAAACAATTTCTAGAGCAAATTACCTTTTAAACTTCTGTGATTTCTGTATTGTTTTTTTTTTTTATTATTATTATCAATTTAAAATTCTAGCAGAAGCAAGCCAGTCATTGGCAAATTTTTTTATTCCGAAACGAGAACAGACAAATATGGAGTATTTCTTTATTTCCTGATGAACAAGAAAAGTATCTTCAGAATGTAATTCTGCAGAAAAAATATTTGCTTTTGTATTTTTTTCAGCTATTTTATTGCTTAACTCTTCCTTGCTCTGTTTAAATTTAAAATCTATAATTATGAAGATGCAGAGTATAACAGTTATGGTTATACCTATCATTTCAACTAGTAACTTCGTTAAGTCATGAATTTGAAAATCTAAATTGTAGCAGATACCTTGCAAATAACTTCCAGCACTCCAAAACTGTCAATTACCTTCATTAACTGAGATCTTCGAAATATAGTGACTTGGCTAAATAAATCACTGGCATATTTAAATATGACAAATAGTTAACATCTTTTGCCACAAATTTTTTTTACCTTCAAAAATATTTTTTTGAATCGCCTTTCACTAAGCTCTCAGATGATTTTTAGCAACTGTATGCATTTATGAACAATAGGAATTATAAGAATATGAATTACAAAGAAACAAAAAAACTTTATTTATTTAGTTTTTGCACCCTTACAAAGATAATGACTCAAACACATTTCTTCTCATTTTGATCAACATGGAATGAATTTAAGTAAGGATAAAGAAGCAACCAAATGAAAATGTTCATGTGAGGCATTTGTTTACAATGTACACAAGATGGCATTCATCTTCTCAATAGTTTCTTCTTTCTTTTTAATGATAGCAGCATCAGAATCGAGGTACTGCTGTTTGCTGACTTTGTTAGCAACTAATTTTTCTACCAATACAGATTGTTGCTGAAGCTGGTCTTTGAAAGCTTTGTCACAGCGTTGGAGCTCACCAATCTAAAAAATATATAGTTATCATTTTTTATTTTCAATTATAACATAGTCATAAACAGGTACTTTTGTATTCTTAGAATTCTCATAAAACTCAATATAATTTTAAAAAAATATTTGTTCAGAACCATATTTTTTTTACAGCAACAAATGTATAAATAAAAAAGTTGTTGCCCAGAGATGGGATAAAGGTCATTCGTAAATTACATTTATTAAAGCTTAACCCTCTTGGTGGCGCTTACTTAAAATAGTTTTTCTCTTAGAAGGTAGAGCATATTTAACAGAGTTGTCCGTGAAACGGCAAGGGTCAGACAAAAGGAATGCCTCCCCCCTTTTTTTCCGTTCGCTGTTAAGGNTTTGAAAAATTAATCAAAATTTGGAAAGCATTATTCAAGCACTAGACTTCTAAATTTGAAAGTACGAGGGTTGCTATTTAAATTTCGGGCCTTGGCAACAGTAAGTGTTGCTAGGCGACCGCAGAAGATTTTAATCGAAAGTGTGATATTTATAAACATGAATTCAGCAGACGATTTACCATTACAGCTTCATTTGTGTTGTTGACAGTAAATTGAAAAGTTCTTCTCTTTCAAAAAATGGAATTGAATCGTGAACATTTTCGTGCCAATATTTTACATAACTTTCGACGTGGATTGTCAAGACAAGAGTGCTTCGATTAACTTAATTCTTTATTCAGCGATAAAGCGCCTTCCTTACAGCACTGTAAAAAATTGGTATAACGAACTTAATCGTGGTCGATGTTCGATCCAGGACGAATCCTGTGCAGGTCGTCCAAAATCTGTTGTTGTGCCAGAAAAGATCCATGCTCTGCGTGAACTGATAAAGCAAGATCGTCATGTGACATACCGTGAGATAGAGGCGTCTTTGGACATTAGTATGACTAGCATCAATAAAATATTGCATGAACATTTGAGCGTAAAAAAAAATTTTCGCATAGGATCCCGCATAATCTGACAAATGCTCAAAAAAAGGCTCGTGTCGATTGGTGCAAGGAAATGTTGGAAAAATACGTTCAAGGTACATCAAAGGCTGTGTATAACATCTACACAGGTGACGAATCATGGATCTATGCATATGAGCCGGAAACAAAACAGCAATCAACTGTATGGGTCTTCCAAGACGAGGCAAAACCAACAAAAGTTGTTCGAGGAAGAAGCACATCGAAACAAATGATTGCCTGTTTCTTCGGCATTAACGGTCATGTGGCAACAGTGGCGTTAGAGCAACGCAGGACGGTCAATTCTGAATGGTACACGACCATTTGTTTGCCAGAAGTCATCGGAGAAATTCGAAAAAAGCAGAAGAACAGGCGAATCATTCTTCATCATGACAATGCGAGCTCTCACACATCGACTCAAACAAAGGCATTTCTGACGGAGCGAAAGATCGAACTGATGGGTCATCCGCCGTACAGCCCTGATTTGGCACCCAATGACTTCTTCTTATTCCCACACATCAAAAATAAATTACGTGGACAACGATTTTCGACCCCCGAAGAAGCGGTTGATGCATTCAAAACGCATGTTTTGGAGTTACCTCAATCGTACTGGAAAAAGTGCTTTGAAAATTGGTTCAAACGCATGCAAAAGTGTATTGATCGTCATGGAGAATATTTTGAAAAACAATAAAACCAATTTCGATCCTACATGTTTGTTTTTTCATTATTAGGCCAGAAATATAAATAGCAACCTAGTAACAGTTCTTTACATAAAAATTTACATTTTAGTTCATATCTCACTTTTTCTTAAAAGAGCGATACTTTTCTTTTCAAGTTAACAAATCAATTAAACAAGCTAGAATACTGAACACAGATAAAAATATACTATTGCATAAAATTACAGCATTCAACTTTCATGTTGAAAAATTCTTAGTATATTGAAGTCAAAATGAATCGAGATTTCAAATGGAAGTGTTATACAATTTTAAACGACGCATCAGAATGTTTAAACGAATTACATATAAAATATTTAAATCTTTTTTGTGGGAGGGAAATATTGCAACCAAAATTTTAACTGCTTTCCAACTGACTAAAATGTTCAGATTTAAACTGAAGTTCTGTACCAAATGACAATATAAGTCACAATCACTTGCTGACTCCTACAAGAAAAATTTTAATACAGGGTTCCCACGGTCCTTAAAAACTGCTTAATTTTTATTTTGGAAAATAAGGGCCCTTAAAAGTACTTAATTTTGGTTCAAGGTTTTTAAAAGTCCTTAATTTTTTAGCATCACTACGGTTGATAGGAACAATTTTTTAAAATAAAATGGAGTTCTCTTATCACTTAGAATTAGACCAAGCATGGAAGGTAAAGCATTTTAGAGAGACAAAAATTAATGTGTGTAAAGGGGGGGGGGGCAACAGTCAAGGAGAAGAAAACATGCCCTTTCATTAATATATTCTGTCCTTTGCCTAGAATAATACTTTATGAGGAGAGTGAAGCATTCTAAAAGAGAAGAAAATAGTGTGAACAAGGGGAATACTGCACATAAAAGAGATAGTACTCTTCTTTTTTTTTTTTTTTTTTTTCAAGGTACCTAAGCAGAAAACCCACACTAACCTTCAAAGTTGACAGAATTCAAGAAATTAAGCTCTACTGGTAATGCATCTGCTTTTAGGGATTAACAGGGCTGATTGTGCTCCGGATTTTTCGCTAACCGTGATCCGGAAGTTTCCGGAGATCGAAGGTTAAGACGTTTAAAAAAATCATTGATCACAAAGGTGTCCGAAAGTCAAATTTTCAAAGGTGGAACTTAAAATCTCAGTTTATTTTATTTGTTTGTAAGGGAGAGCCAGATACTTTATAAGCTTATATTCAAGATTAATGTTAATTTTTTTTATCTGTAAATAGTTATTATAATCATAAACTCAACAAAGAAAGACATATTTGTAAATTTCAATTACTTTTCCAAGTCATTATTGGTATGTGTAAATGGTATAGGTATATGCAAAATTTTAAAATATATTTTAAGTAAACTAAGAAGTATTGAGAAAAAGAAAAAAACCTTGTTTAAATTTTTTTTCAGTTTAAAAAAAATTTTTTTTTTTTATTTCGTGAGAAATTTTCCGGAATTTTGACTTGGGCTCACAATCACCCTTGGATTAAGTAAAACGCTAAGAAAAGAAGTATCAGAGAAAAAAAACATTTTGAACCAGAATCCATAATGAAAACTATTTCCTAAAATCTCAAATTAAATAAATTTGTATAATATTTCAATGTGTAATAAGTAAATGTGTAATTTATAGAAAGCATAACATTTTTTAAAATTCATGATTGTAGTAAAAATTAAACAGATTTGTGAGAAACAGTGTTTGAAAAATCCCAGCCCACCTAGATTTTTCATTAAGAACCTGGGGTTTATTGGTAAAAACCAAGTGTTTTTTAAAAAATACTTAATTTTTTTTTTCCTGGCTGCTAAATAAGAAAGCATGATTTGCTTCTAACAAAAAAGTTAAATATTAGGTAACTATTTATAATTTGTTTTCTTGCATTGTAAATTTTTTTTAAAGTTCTAGATTGTTACACTATTATTTTTATTTCTTAAGGATAAGCAAATTTGCCTGGTGATTCTTTGGCGAGCCTGTTAATTAATGCAGTTATATCAGAGCTTACATTATAATAAAATTGTTTTAGTTTTTTTTATTGATTGCTTTTTTTAGGAAGGTAAATAATTTGCACTGTCACTAGTGCCATATGTATATTCAATGATAAACAATCACACAATTTTTTAAAGTCCTTCATTTCTTCAAAAAAAAAGTCCTTAAAAGTGCTTACTTTTTGCTCTGTTGAAAAAGTGGGAACCCTGTATAACTGAATTGCGAATTATCACTTATAGAATCCTCAACTACTTCTTAATATTAACCAACAGACAAAAAAAAATTCAAATCAAGAAAATAGTAGAATAAAAGTTTTAATAGTTATATTTTTTTAAGCAGACTAGAAAAGAGAAAGGGAATTAAAATTTTTGTTACATCCAACAAATTGAAAAACCTGCAAGCACATCACCTTTGAAAAAATCTTCCGATCACTGCCGAATCCATGCCCTTTGTTTTAGATGCAATGTCTCAAAAATTTAAATTTGATCCCACTTTGGAAAAACTGATTTTAAAAATGTTTAACTTAAAATGCAACTAAATGCTGACAGTTGCTGTATTTGAAGAAAAAAAATTACCTTATCTGTGACATCAGATCCTTCCTGCTTAAGTCTTGTGTTAAGGTCATTAATGCCCTGAGTCTCTGTTTTATGGTCATTGTTCAACTTTTTAACAACATTCTGGTAGTTGTTAAGATCTTTACTGTGTTTGAATTTAGAGAGTGCCTCATCAAACTTGCTATAAATTTTCATTCTATTGTCACAGTGGTGATGAACAGCTTCAATAAAGCCCGACACTCGCAGTTTGCTTTCCTTTAATGGATCCTATTTTTTTTAAAAATAATAAATGTGAAAGAAACGAAGTTCTGATAATAAAAAAACTATTTCAAATACACTGGCCAAGTAATAAATTTGGTAAAAAAAAATATGCTAATATATTAAAAAATTATTGCTTAATTTTATAAGTAAATAGTTACAGATAATAAACAAAGCCATAACAAACATAAAGCAAACAAAATTAAAAATCATTTAAGTACTTAAAAGAGGAAAGAAATTTAATGTATACCTTGGTGTAAAAGTCAACCCACTGTATAAGTTGAACTCTTATTTTTGATTACGAGAAACTAATTTCTGTTAAGTAGGAAATATAAACCGACTGCTGTTGGTTAGTTAATAATTATTTCTATATACATTATGCATCAAATAATACTAGACGCGTGGCAAAATCTGGATTCAAATGCTTTTGTAAAATATTTTAAATAAGGAATTTTGAATTTATTTGATGGGGGTAAAGCCTATCGAGTCGCACAACAACGCTGCAAATGTTAATGAATCCAAAACAAATGATATTCTAGAATCTTTAAATTTGTAATTTTATAGTATGATTTTAAAAGTTTTCATTGTGTTAGATTTTTTAAATGCTCTTGAATACATAATTTTTAAAGTAACTTAAATACTGTTTTTTTTAAAAAAAAACTTTATTTATAAAGAAAATAGTAATAATATGAGAAAAATACAAAATAAATTACGTATAACAAATTAAATATAGTTTCAGTTTAACTCTATCAATTCAAATTATAAACTATATATAACAAATTAAATATAGTTTATAATTTGAATTGATAGAGTTATTCATATCTCACTGCTTATAATACATTACTATTTATTATATTAAGGAACTTAAGGAAAGAAAAAACTTTATGGCTTAAAGGAAAAAAACTTAACTTTTGTTATGAATAAAAAGAAAATAAAACTTTAATGAAATAAAAATAGAATGATTTAATGAATAAATACTGACCAAATAATAAATTAGAAATAAAAATGTACAGTAAAATTAAGTGTTTTACTGCTTGAAAAGAAAAACTTAAAAAAAAAAACTTATCATTAAATTTAAACTGTTATCATGCTAGGTAAGTGAATAAGTTCAAAAGAAAAATATTGGAATGTATGCAGAAGATAAAAAATAAAAAAAAACTTTATATACTAGAGCAAAATAATTCAGAATAAAATATACTAAAAAGAAAGTAGTACTTAAATAAACAAAGGAGGAAACAAAAGCAAAACAATTTATAATATTCAAAAGTAGGATCTGCGTTCAGTTCAACAAATTAGAAAATAGATATCACAAGACACAGTACCTGCATCTTTTAACTGATAATGGTAATTGCATATAGAACTGTAATAGATACCTGTCTTTCTAAATTGTTTATTTGGGCTTATTACAATATTTGTTTCAATATTTCTTAAATTTAATAAGCTGACAAAATAGTAGAATAGACAGGAAAAGAAGCAGAAAATAAAATGCTTGACAACTTTAAGAAAGAAAATAATTAATATTAAGTGTGAACCATTTGTAAAATAGAAAATCCAAAATAAAATAAAATTATATAAGACTTCTTACCCTTGTGATGCTGAAATCCAATCTGACATAGATAATGACAACAATAAACAACAAATACAAAGCACTAACGACTAAAAATGGCTCTTGAAGCATCAAAATTTTCTGATATTCATAATGAACCTACATAAAAATAAGTTAGCATGATGATACATCATACTGATAGCAAAAAATGCATACACAATTTTAAAAACTTCAACAAAATAATTTTTAAAAAATATTAAATCAAAAATACACTTTTTTACATTGCTATTTTTCTGTCAGTAATTATAAAATGTTGCTAACACTAAGATATATAATCAATATATTCAAGTCTATTTTGACGGCTTCTTTAATAGAAACGTGTTAAATCTTTAAAAACAAATCCATTTGTTTAGAAAAGAAAAATGGTAATTAGTCAGTAGTGGACAGAGAGACAGAATTACAAACTTCATTTAGTAAAATTTGCAGAAAAGTAGTAGGGAATAATGAAGATAGGCAGATTTTAAAAATATTGTCTTATCATAGTATTCCATAAAATGAATCTCATATTACCAATGAAACTCTTCAATAAAATTTAGAATAGGGAAAATATTCAGAAGTCCATAGTAGTTTCTTAAAAAATATTTTAGGAACAAGAGCTTAATTAAAAATTGATGCTTTAAAATAATTTGGGACCTTAAATAAAAAATTTTAGAATAATAAAACTTACTCTTACAAGGGAAACTAGGGAAGTGTGATTTCTCCAATTTTGAAATAAACTAGTGGGATGCATGCCTTATGAGGAATAATTTTAGGGGGCANCTTTAAAATAATTTGGGACCTTAAATAAAAAATTTCAGAATAATAAAACTTACTCTTACAAGGGAAACTAGGGAAGTGTGATTTCTCCAATTTTGAAATAAACTAGTGGGATGCATGCCTTATGAGGAATAATTTTATGGGGCAACATTCGTTTCGGCCCATAGAAGGTCCTGTGAGAGATAAAAAATAATTCAAAAAATAGGAAATCGGTGTTTTATTACTACAATGCAGACTATTAGTTATTGTAATTATCTCATACTCCAATTAATTTTGTGGTACTTTCACGTACATGCATATTTATTGCATATTTATTGACAAAATTGATTTCGAAAATTTTATATATCTGTAGTTTTTCAGAAAAACCTGTTAGGTAAATTTTAAAAAAAATTGACATCAAATTTTTTAAATTTTTTTTTCAAAAAATTTTCCAAATTATTGGAGTATGTAATCGTAAATCAACTAATTAATTAATAAATAAATAAATAATAATTAACTAATAATTAATTAATTAATTTGCTAATTACTTTATTAATTAGAAAATTAATTATTTAACCAATTAGTTACAAATTAATTGGAGTATGAAACAATTACAATAACTAATAGTCTGCATTGAAGTAATAAAATACCGATTTTTCTATACATCAAATTATTTTTTATCTCTCACAGGACCTTCTATGGGCCGAAACGAATGATGCCGCCTAAAATTATTCTTCATAAGGCATACATCCTACGAGTTAATTTCAAAATTAGCGAGTCAAACTTCCCTAGTTTTCCTTGTTAGTAAACCTGGAATATAATTCAAGAAAAGTGAAAAAAAATTTCCGATTTTTTTTTATATTCCTTATATAAAACATGTAAATGACTAAACATTTTAAATAAAATTTAAAATCATGACTGCAAGAGCCAATAAAAAAAATTTATTCTTGCTAACTTAGTGATAAATTATTTGAAGTGTGTCTGCAATGTTCTGAGTGAAATATTTGTCAAATGATATTGAGAACAATGAAATTTGCTCTTACATTAAAACCTAAGATCTTGGAAATTTGGAGACAAAAAAATTTAGAACAATGAAATTTGCTCTTACATTAAAACCTAAGATCTTGGAAATTTGGAGACAAAAAAATTAAGAACAATATTTTTCTTATGTATATGTATTTCTTTTTAAACATAGAAAAATAATAAAGCATGAAGGGAAAAAATGGTATATTGACTATGCTTACGAACCAATTAAACCTTCATAAATAAAATATGAATTTTGTCAACATTTTAATCAAAATTTTTAAATAATTGATGTAAAAACTTGCAGCATTATTTCTTGAATAACTATATATTCTACACCTTATCATAATCATTATTAAATATTTTGCTAATCGCAGAAGCAGTAATCAAGACGCATGGAAACATTTGATTCGGCTATGTCATAGACACAACAAAACAAAAAAATTTATTTTTTGAGAAAAAAAATTATTATTTAAAAAATTATTTTATTAATTATCAAATTAAATATTGAACATAGAAACTGAAAATAATAACGAAAAGTTAATGTTAAAAGGAAAATTAAAAACTAAAATTGAAGAATAAAATAAGCTACTAATAGATTATTAAACTTTTTTTTTTTTTTAAATAAAAGAAAAACATCAATATCTGACCAGATATCTAGTCATTTTAATACGAATTTTAAGTAAAGAATATTGATATATATATCAAGACTTTAATCAATCAACCCTAGTGATACAAAGGAAATAAATTTAATCATAAAATAAAAAATATATTCAGTTCTTACTTCAAAGTCTTGAATGTGATGTTCAACTAAATTATCTTTTTGCAACACAATTACTGGTCTCCCTACAGTGTCTAAATAGGTGAAATGTAATTCATCTGATAGACGTTTCACATTATAAGGCATCTTTAGCTGAATATTTCTACAAATAAAATAAATGCACTAAATTATTTTTAGACAGCAACCAACATCATTTCAAGTAAAATTCTAAGATTAGGACATCAGAATCATTGATTTTTAAAAATACAGTTGTGAGATAATTCCATTAAGATACAAACTATGACTAATGTATAAAGAAAAATGTTTTTCTAAGTAGTGTTAATTGCTTAAATTCTATCTCTAATTTAAAAAATAAAATATAATCTTAAGATGTTGCGTTTAAGAAAAAAGAATAAAAAAAAATCAAAAATTAGTTACAGTACAATTGTTGCATCGCGCTTTTGCTACAAATTTTATTCAAAAACTTGCATTAAAATTATCGGTCATGAGCCAAATAAATTGATTCAAAAAAAATACTTTAAAAAAAAATATTGGAATGATAATAATAAGTTATAGTTAAACTTTTCTGCAGTTATTTAGCAATTTTTCATACTTTCAGTAGTAATTTAATATGTAATATGAAACAATTGATATTCTCCACAACTTCCCCAAGTTACAATTTCATTCAAAATTATAAATTTAGTTTTTAATTGTATTAAGATTACAAAACAAAATTTACAAAAATATCAGGAAGATTAATTTCAATTTATATGTCAGGTAAAAAAATTAAAACACTTGCACTTGAAAAAAATATGGGTTAAATATGGATTAAAAGATATTATAAATAAAGGGGAAATTCATAAAATAATATATATCAGCAAATAAGTGAACTAAAAAAACAATAAATTGAGCTTTTTATTTTAAGCTTTTTACAATTCCACACTCAAAACTAAAACCCTTAGTAGTTAGTTAATATTGGAATGCAACAATGATAAATTGCAATTATGATATTTCTATTTAGAAAGTTGTTCTTTATTTCAAAATTCTTTTAATTTGATGAATTATAATATATCTCAAAATTTTGATTTATCTAATAAAATATTTTAAAAAGATATTTAAATTGTGCACGTGAATATATATTTATTAAATCATTTTCAGTGTTAAGTGTAGTAATTCAATGTGAGGCGCATTAAACATTAGGCACATTTTCTGCAATTTAAAATGAAACATAGATTGTCAAATTTTAGAAACAAAGAAGCTCAATTAAAGACACTTAAGATAGGAAAGAAAACTATAATCCTAAATGAGTACTGGTTTTATTACCTTTAGTCACTTTATAAATATCACTTTTCATGGGATTTTGAAAATAGCATTTGGATGAATGAAACTAAAACTTACAGCTTAATATACTTAATAAGCTTTTCACTAACCTTAAATAGAATCAAGAGTTAGCCCTTAAATATTTTAACTCAAAACTTTTTGGAGACTTTTCCATTACTTTTATTGTTATTAAATAAAAATTAGCTCTTTCATCAAAAAGAAGAATGTCATCTTATTGAGAAAACTATTGTTCTTTATCAAAAAATTTTACTCTAGTTAAAAAATTAAATAAGTTTGACCTATTAGCTTTATTTACTTGTCAGAGATGACTAAACTAAATAATAATTCTAACAATTCTATTAGTTAATAACATTAACATGATCATGTGTTAATGATCAAGTTAATTCAGAATTGCTCGAAATGTGAAAAATAGTTTCTGAGACACATTTATTCTACTTTACTGGTACCAACTTTAAGAATGATAGATTCGGAGTCAAAGTGAGAAAAAAAATAGTGTTTTTTTTTATTTATTTTACACGATATGATGGAACTTTAATTTATCTTGCATTGGATATCACAAAACCCTTCACTGTTCCAAAGCAAATATAAAAGTAAAATGTCAAAAGGTATTTCTAAACTACTATTGGTACAGAAATGATTTTCAGCAAATTTACAAGCACATTTTATGAAGCCTGGTAAAATTTATCAGAGAGCTAACTACAAAAATCTCGTAAGATTAGTTCATGGGAAAACATTTTTGAAACCTCCCAACATTAGTTCCAGCTTTATCTAAACTTCAAACTGATTGCTTCAATGAAATAAAAACCAGTTTTTTCTTACGTTAAGTACCAAGAAAGTTTCTGCTGTCATAACACTTTTCTTTTTTAGCATCTCTAAAAGCCAAATAACACTTTTATTTGAAAACAATCATGTTTTCAAATAAAGCAATAAGTGCCTTTTAATTGAATTCTATATCCTTACCTCAAAATTATAATTATTAATTTTAAAAAAACGACTTATAAGCATTATTTCAAAGCTCATTCAATAAATAAATTTCAACTAGTCTTAAACTGTATTTTAAGAAAAGTATTAAAAGAGACTTAAAATTTCTAAACCAACTTACTTGCTTCCTTCAGGTAAAATCACACGAACAGTAGATTTATCTACTATACTGTCATCAAACACATGATCAACAAAACGCAGCTTCAAAACATACTGATCACCTAAAGAAAAAATTATTAAGATCAAAATAGGAGTGATATATACTTAAATAGTCTTAATATAATCCAATAATTATTCTAAGCTAAAACCATATTCATAAAACTATATTCAATCAACATCACTGAATAAACAGTTGGTAAAATTACAATTCTAGTATATATATTTTTATATAACTTTAAACATTTGTTTTAATTTAAATAGAAAATCTCAAGTAAGGTATAAGTAATATAATCAAAATAAATTATATTAATTAATAAAAATTTTAACAATAATTTCAAAATTAAATTAGGTGAAAGCAATTATATCTTCATACAATTTAATTTGTAGTTGCTGAAAAATAAAAGTACAGTACAGAACCCGTTATCCGGAAATCAGAAAACCGGAAAACCAAAAAACCGGATCGAAATTCGATAAATTAATTTTAAAAAAAATTTTTTTTTAAAAAAANTTAAATCGAAGTACAGTGTGGTAAAAAACAATGGACCACCCAGAATAACTTCTGATATAAACGTTGGATCTTTACGTTCTAGGACTCAATGACTCAAGGGGGTTATCTCAAATATGCTAACTAATAAGTGCAGACTATATTTTAAGTCACAAAATCAGACACAAAAATATACTTTCTCTGAATAAACATACCTTTTTTCAACGGATTCGAATTTCTGACTAACAAAATATAAGGGATAGCCGCAATCTGGGAAATATGATCCCAATAGTTTGGTCAGGAGAGTGCTCCAAAAATTGCACCCCTTAATGTTAATTTTACTTTTGCGTATTTCGCCATATTTCGAGAACTTTTTAAGCAAATTGAAACATTTTTGGACACAATAATAAAATTAGTTCAGCCAAAGATAATTTCATGCAAAAATAACTTTCAATAAATGCTTATTATTTTATTTAATAATGGTCGAATTTTAAGGTATACAAATTTTTATACCATTTAAAAGAATATAATTTTACAAGGCAAAATTCTATTCTTTAAAATGATGCAAAAAATTTTATACCTTACAATTCAAAAAAAATTTTGTCCACTATTAAATAAAATAAATATTTACTAAAAGTTAATTTTTGCATGGAATTATATTTTGATAAACAAATTTTATAATTGTGTGTAAAAAATGCTCAATTCGCTTAAAAAGTTCTCGAGATATAGCGAACCACGTAAAAAGTAAAATTAACATTAAGAAGCTTAATTTTTGGAGCGCTCTCCTAAGCAAACTATTGGGACCATATTTCCCAGATCGCGGCTGTACCCTATATTTTGGAGGTCAGAATTCCAAATCCGTCAAAAATAAGGTTCACAGAAAGTACGTTTTTGTGCCTGATTTCGCAACTTAAAATAATATCTACACTTATTAATTAACATATTTGAGATCACCCCTTTAAGCCATTGAGTCCTAGAACGTGAAGATCTGACCATTATATAAAGAGTTATTCTGGGTGGTCCGTGTTTTTGGCGCATTGTGCATGACAAAATTAAAATTTCTAAACTATATCTCAGAATGTTGAGAATAAATTTTGACATCAATTTTTTTAACTTCATAAATTTGATACTACAGACAAAAATCTAGTAATGCATGATTTTGCTTTTATTTCAAAAAGAAAGAAAGTCCTCCTGTAGTTTCACACAAATACTGATTGCCAATCAGAACCAAAAAAACGCCCCTTTCCAATTTAAAAGTTCTTATTACAAGAAATTCTTTATGAATTTGCTTCTAAAAAATAGTTATCTTGATGTTTAAGATAGAGGATTAATTTTATACCATAAAAGAGCAATGAGTGGGGGGAAGGAAGAGGATTAATCAATCACAGTAACCGAATTGAAGATTGCTGACAAAAGTGCAGATGTTTGTAAAGTCCAGAGCAAAGAGAGGGGTATAATTATAGTATAATTATATCACTCTTACAGTCTGACTTTCGGTCTACATGTTGATTTAACAACAGTAGCTCTAACAGTTATTAATGGGACAAGAATGGCAGATATGACCTTGAACTTATGTATGCACATCAAAGCTTGATTTTCTAATTTTTAAAGTTATTTGTTTATATTCATATAACACCATTGCAAAACTTCACTTTCAGAGTTAAAAAGCAGATTTTCTAGTTTATATTTTTGTCTTTGTCTCTCTAGCAAACAATTTTTAGGAGTATATTGCAAATTCTCAATAGTAATTTAATACATTCTTCATACTCTTAGAATTAACTGGTCCATTACGCAATAAAATACCTAATAACCAGCAAGAATGACAAAGCACACATAAGCCATTTGATTGCCAAGTACTAAATAAAAATCACATAGAAATCTGCACTTAAATTTTTGACATGCTTGTAACTATGATCCCCATTCAAAAGTCTTGAAAATTTCTAGTAAAATTTTAATATCATAGTGCTGTGCTTTGTAAACACATACAACATATTCTATTAATAAAAACACGTGCAGTCTGTTTTGTTTCTTTATCATTCAAAATTATTGACATTTCATCAAAGACAATGTATAGTATAATTTAAAAACTCAGTGTCAATTATTAAGTAAAATTTAAAACAAAAAAATTAAAAAGTAAAAGAACACCTGAAACAAAATTTCCTTTCCATTCATAGATATATTTTCTGAAAAGAAATATTTAGATTTTTAAACATACCTAGGAGAAAACTTGGAAAAACAAATAGGTCCTTTAACTAGATGATAACTACATTAGCACAGCAATTTTCAGATAAAAAGGTATAAGTAATATAAATCACATTGACTTAAGTACGGACATGTGAAAGTACATAGCTCTTCATTATAAAATTACTTAAGTTTTAAAAAAATTGCTTTAAGCCCAGTTAGGCTTTTTCTAAAGTGTTCAATTAATAAAAAATAAGATATTTAACAATGCTCTATAACAAAATTACTGAACTTAATCAAAAAAAAAATAACTGGAAAACAGATTTTAAAAAAATTATGAAAAAAAATCAGCACTAATCTAAAATCAAAAGAAATTATTACAAGAAAGAAGCTTAAAAAATATTTACAAATCTGGATACATGAACAATATTTACTATTGAGAAAGAGGAATGCATCAGCATAACGTTTTTGAAATTTACACTTCTTTTAAAAACAAAAAATATATGATTTGTTTAACTTACAAATAGAACTGATAGTTAATATCCTAAGTTTTTTAACATACTATTTTATTTTTTAATGACAATTTACCATGTTCAAAAGTCCACAAAGCAGGGTGAAGTTTCTATTAGTTTTTATTGCTATTATTATTTAGTTTACTCTTTGCCCCCTTATTATAATCCCAACCATAGAGGACTCTTTGCTCCCCCCCCCCATAACCACCACCCCTTTTGAAGAATCCAACAAAAAGAAAACCCTCCCTTCCCTATTTACATCTTATCGACACTGATAAAAAAAAGGAAACAAAAGTTGCTCTATTGCTCTTATGTTATATATTTATATTTGGAGAAAAAGATAAAATTCCAAAAATGAATTATCTGGATATTAACTGTTTAAATATCATAAATTTCCAGAAACTCCAAGATCATTGATTGCAGATTGAGAAAAAAAAATTATTACAAACTTTTTCTGAGGCGCAATCACCTCTGATAAACTAAGAAAAAACAAAAAAATGAAAAAGGTTTTTTTTTTTTTTTTCTATTTCTACAGATTTTATTCAAGAAATATTTCCTTTTTTTTTCCCAACTGAAATGAACAAAAATCAAATTTACAACAGAACCATGTTCTTATGACAGTTATTATAAAACAATTATAAGTATTTCAACATTATAGAAGTAACAAAAACATTTATCTTTATTGAAATGCTGGGATAAGAGATTTTTGTCATTTAGTGTCTAGGTTTTGAAACCAAACTCATTTATTCATTCTTTCTTTTTATTCAAAATATTCAACAAAATTTTACAATCACTAAAAATATAAATATATACATATAGGTTTTTTCTTGTGTGTGTGTGTGCATCTCCAAACTATAATACATTAATTTTTGTTAAAGAAACTTGTGTGATCATTAATAAAGTTTCAATATTAAATATGTAGAATTAATGATTCTATTAAATATTTTATTATATAAACAACATTCGTATTTTGTAAATAACATAAATGCTTTAAAACTCATGTTTCCAAAAATAAATCAAAACAGGGACAAAGATTTAGAAGAATTGAAAAATTTTCAAATGAACTGAAAACAGATTTTTTCTAACTGAAAACAGATTTTTTATAAATAAATATATATATATATAAATTTAATCCAAAATTCATATGGTATAAGACATTTACGAAATACTTTCTACGACAGTATTTTGTACAGACACTCACCACTATTAAATAAATATTCATAAGTAGGTACATAGTAGCCTAGAACATAATGAGTTTTCCAGCCACCAAACAATGGAAATCGTGGACGTAATTCCACTTCAGTTGAATCTTCTAAGACTTTAAGATGACTAGTAGAAATGTTTCCAATCTCATCACGATAATAGACATCACTAGCAGATGCTGGCAGAACAGTCTGTAAACAGAACAATGAAATTCACAAATCGTAAAATGAAAACAAATAAAGAACTGCAAAGACGGGGGGGGGGGGGGGGGNGGGGGGGGGGGGGGGGTGCAAGCAAAATAGGCAAAAAATAAGAATTTTTTTATGAAAAAAATTTTAATTAGATTTTTTTTAAATTTAAATCAGAACCATTTACATAGTTTAATTTTTTTTTTGATTAACCAATCAAAGCTTTGATAAAATTTATTAATTGTGCTCAATTTAAAAACAATATTACAACTAAAATATTTAGAAATTTTAACTAAAATTGTTATAATTTTCAGCATATTTATAATTATTACGAACTAGTTAATCACTATATTAGATCGCAGGATTTTCATTGCTATATTAGAATGCATGTCCTAGCCACCTTATTTGCAAAACCTTGATCATTTTTATTATGTAAGGTTCTTTGTATTTCGATTGTAATTGAGGGTTGTAAAGAATTCTCCAGGTTCCGTTTTCTCTTACTGCACCAAAAAGTTTCCTTAATATTTTTCTCTCGAAAGTCCTCAGTTTCTCTTTGTTTGCTTTGTTGATTGTCCAGCATTCTCTGCCGTATAAAACTATTGGTCTCACTAGTGTCTTGTACAACTGTAAATTCGCTTCACAACTTATGTATTTAGATTTGAACTAGTTATTCAATCCATAATAACATTTGTTTGCCATGTTGATTTTATTCCTGATTTCAATTTTTATGTCATTATTACTTACTACTGAGCCTAAATATTTAAATTAAGCTACTTCCTCAAACTCATACTTTGGAATTTTCAGTGGTTGCAAATTTGTGATTCTGTTCATTATTGCCATGAATTAAATTTTTTTATTATTGACTGACAATCCTATGCTTTTAGCTGCAACCTCCAGTACACAGAAAGCCTCTACTATAGCTGCTCTACTTCTTCCCATGATATCAATATCCTCTGCAAATGCTAGCAGTTGTACAGATTTAACAAAAATTATGTTCTGTGTTTGTATACCAGAGTCTTTAACTGCCTTCTCTAGAGCTATATTTATATTAAACAAATGACATGACAAGTACAGTTATAAGTTTTTTTTAGATAAGTACACATATAATTCTGATAACCTAAGAGATTGTTTTTAATAACTGTTTGAGTGTTTTTAAATAATTAAAAAAATACCATAGCATATTTCTGTTTGTAATTAGTGCACCAGAAAAAATTTTAGATAAAAGCAGGGCCCATGCTAAGCATTCGCCACCTCGACAAATGCAATAAAATCGTAAATTTATCAAATAAAATTTTGCTTCGGCGAATGATTTTTTACGCTGTGGAAAGAAAAATATGTATTTAACTATTCTCAAAATGAATTTTTCTAAGCAAATCAGTATTTTTTATTCGATTACAGTAATTTTCGGTAGATGTGCCGCACACCTAATTAGAATTGGATTAAAATAATATAATCCTGAAACAAAATTTGCATTTGGCGAGGACTTTTGAAAAATGGTGAATACTTTTGATATTTGG
>NC_092208.1:31806148-31820734 GCF_043381705.1 Parasteatoda tepidariorum
TTTTAATCTTAAGTTCTGGCAACACTGCTCAGTTACTGAATCGGTAGCAACTTCTCGCATTTGTCGTAGGAGAAGAGAGGGTTTTTGGTCACCTAATTGAAGTTCTGAAAGTAGTTTTCGAATATGTTTATTTTCAGAATCCGAAAATTCGGTGATAAGACGTTCTTTTAAAGTATCATATTTATTAGTTGCAGGGGGTGAAAATAACAAGTCTGATACATGAGATAGCGTTTCTGCATCGATATGTGCAATAAGACTTGCGTATTTAGTTTCATCCTTGGTTATGTTGGATAAAGTAAATGCACTTTCAACTTGTAAAAACCAAAGCTTAATATTTGTACGCCAAAAGGGGGGGTAATTTAAGTGCAACCTTATCTACGTGAGTATTTTCAGCGTTATTTGACTGCACATTAAAATGTAATAATTATATATGTAATGAAATTAAATTAATATACAGTATGCATTCTGACAGAAATTAAGAAACAAAAATTGAAAAGCCACAGTACCGTTTTTATGAAACTTCCGATATCCAAAGCGAAATTAGTTATTCCATTTGAAAAATAATCTCCTTAATATTTGAACGTCCGGCTGTCACCACTGTGGTGGTTGGTTGCGTCCAGGAGATGAATAGATTGAGTTTACATTTTATTAGTATTTATTTTAACATTTAATTATAAAGTATAAAAAGGGAAAATATGAAAACAAGAGCAGTGCGTCATTATACAATGGCGGTTAGGATTCTTCTGGTGAATGATAGACAGTTACTGATCAGTAACTGTCGATCAGTAACTGTCTATCGAAGTCGAAGTTACTGATCGTAACTGTCGCGGTTACGATTAACTTAATTTCAGTCGCCGCAAATGCATACTATGATCTGACTGTCAATTGATTTCTCATAGTAGTTGATCAGTTAAAATTTAAATATGTACTTTTTTTTACATTCAAAAATTTCTTTTGGTAACTTTTGAGGAATTAAATAAGCAATAAAATTATTTAAATGACTATAGTTTATTAGTCTGAATGTTTGCATTTAATTAGTCGATATAGTAAATATGTAATAATCATTCTCTATGCATAATCAGTCGATGTTGTTGTTGTTAATTTACGTCGCACTAGAGCTGCACAATGGGCTATTGGCGACGGTCTGGGAAACATCCCGGAGGATGATCCGAAGACATGCCATCACAATTTTGATCCTCTGCGGAGGGAATGGCACCCCCGCTTCGGTAGCCCGACGACCTGCGCGCGAAGTCGAGCACTTTACGGTAGCACAGTTTAACGAGGACCAATACCGCACACCCTCGGTCCCTACGCAGACTGATCCAAGTGGGTCACCCACCCGCACATTGACCGCAGCCAGTGATGCTTGACTTCGGTGATCTGATGAGAACCGTGTCTTAACGATCAGTCCACTGCGGGACGCTTAATCAGTCGAATAAAATGTTTTATGAGTTCGAAAAAAATTGACGAATTTGGCTACTCATTATCAGAATATAGTGTAATTATTATTCATTAATATTTTTCCGTTAAAACTCGTTTGATTAAGACAGTTTTTGGAAATATCGATAAAATACTAGCGTCTAAAACTCATATCGTCACTCTGTAACTAAAGTTTTCGATAACTATGTCTCGTTTTTAATCACCTGTGTTCCAAAACTGGTTTTTAATTTGAAGTTAGAAAAAAAAATTTCAAAATGTTTCTATTTTGAAAATTTCCGATGTTATTGGTACTTAGAAAATTTCTGAATTACTTTGTATTTTAAATAACTTTCAAATTGTTTTGAGTTAAGAAAAAATTTAAAACTTTTTTGTACTTAAGCTTTTTTTAACTTTTTTGTACCTTGAAGTTGTGTGAACATCGAAACTTTTTTTTAGTTGGTTAATACGGTACTCTGGTAGTTATAAATTTTTTTAAACTTGATTAGAATTTGAAGAATTTTAAAACGATGAAAAATTCGGATGTGTTGTTTGTAGAAAATTTCCGAAGTTGTTTGTACTTTGAATTATTTTTAAATTGTTTTAATTTTAAAATATTTTTGAAATTTTAATTCTGATAATTTCTTAGAATTAGGAATATTCTGAAGTTGTAGGTATTGAAGTTGTAGGTAGGTATTCTTAAAAACGGGTATATCGCAGAAGTTTGAAAAATTTTCAAATTATTTGTACTTTGAAAGAATTCCAAATCAGTTTGTTTTCGAAAAATTCTGAAAATTCACAGAATTAAGAAAATTCTGAAGTTGTTGGTACTTTAAAAAATTCTGTGTTTTTAAAAACGGGTATGTAAAGAATAGCAGAAGTTTGAAAAATTTTAAAACTGTTTTAGTTAGAAAGTTTCTTAATTTGTTTGTACTTAGAGTAGTTCAATTTGTTCTGACTTTGAAAAATTTTCCAAATTTTTCTACTTAGAAATATTTTAAAGCTTAGCAAATTAGAAAATTTTCGCAGTTGGGAAAAAAATATAATTATTTATGCAGTTGTAGAAGTTTGGTGTTAGAAAAATTTTAGATTTGTTTCGACTTAAATAGGGAAAAAGATAATTTTCCACATTTTTTTTTGATAGAAAAGATTTTACAAATGANCATTTTTTTTTTTTTTTTTTGATAGAAAAGATCTCACAAATGAAATATCTTTTGTCCATCTGAACAAGCTGATCCCATTTTACTTACAGAGCTAAAGTACACCTACAAGACCACTAAAATGTACATTCAAATGGAAATAAATAAATACTGAATGAAGAAAAATTGCAGAAACTTGTATCACAAACAACCGACTTGATGTTGGAGAAAACAGATGAAGTTAAATAAATGAAATTAAAAAAAAAAGATATCCGATAAGTCAGACATAAGATGTAATTTCCGTTGTTACTAAAGAAAACACATTTGTATATGTACTCAAATTTTTTTCTTTACAATAAATTTAAAAGAAATTAGTTAATTTTTTACCATATCCCATAAGCATCTGCTTTTTCTTTCAAAATTTACTTTAAAAAAAAAAACTTTTTCTTTACTCAAATTCTTCAATTTGCAAGTTTTTAACGGTATTTTAAGAAACAGTTTCCAGTTTCAGCTTTCTTTCAGTTACACCCAAATGACGTTTTGAAAGCAGCATTTGAAAGTTAGTTCTGTTATTTTTCCAAGTATTCAATTAAATCAGAAAAAAAAGCTCAAGGAAATATTTCTCTAATAATTAATGCAAGAAAATTTCCATTTTCAAACTTCAATATTATTAGAACGTTATTTTACTCATAAAGCTGGAAAAAGAGTGTGATTTCAGTTAATATTAACTTAAACAAAAAATAACTAAAAAAAATATGTTTCTGTTATTTTGAGAAAGCTGAATTTTTGTGACATTGAATTTTTTCAATCTATATTTAATGGCTAAAAAGATTGTCAACTGCGAAACTTTTATGTTGCAAAAACCTTTAATCATTTATCTCTTATTGGTTTTGTTGGAATTTCATGAAGTCGTGATTTCCTAAATAATGTTTGTTTTTTTCCTTTTTCTAGATCATTAATTCCTTACTAAATTCAATATAATTTGTCTACAGCTTCTCAATCTGTTTTCTATTTTTATTTCAGAATAATTATTTTACTAACTTATAAATTTGAAATTTTAATAGGGGTATCAGAATCAATACAGTTCATGTATATTCGTAATAATCGTGTTTACTGAGTATATAATTATATTGAACTAATCCGTCTTCATAACATTGTTCTATTTAATGAAAACATTTCGTTGATTTTAGAATTGAAGGATTTTAAACTTGTTTATATAAAGCTTGTTTATATAAAGTTTATATAAAGTTTGTTTATATATTTTAAACTTGCTCTTACCTGAAATTTATGAACAGTAGTTTGCACAAAAGATTTTCTTTAATGCGTTATTTTGTATCAAATTAGTAATTGGTAATTATAATAATAATTATAATTGGTAATTATAATTTGTAATTGGTAATAACTTTAGACTTTTAATACTAGTTTGAATTTCGTTATTGCTGAATATAGTTCAATTTATCATAAATGAAAAATTATTTTGTGAAAGAAAGTGCAAGCAATTGTTTTGAAGCAAGACTACGATTATGTTCTTACTCTAGTGATCTTCCAAAAAATGTGAATATATATAAAAAAAAAAAAGAAATGGAAATTTTATACAATATAAACAAGAAAAATTCTTGAAGAAATGAGATTAAAAAGAGCTGAATAAAGTTTGCACATTTTAATAAATCAATTTTTACAGCTCATTAAAAATTAAATGCTAAAATAAAAATTTATCACTATAGTAAAAAAAGTCACATTTTTCGCATCACTCACAGTTTTACATCACTCACAGTCTTCCAAGTTGTCCCTTGATGCTATGGAATCACCGGGTGGTTTTGGACTGTTCAATCTATCAGGCTCTACTTCTACAATACAATTCGCACCTATCTGTAAGCTGTCGATGCTGTCAGAAAACGCCAGGGTGGGCGTAGAATCAGAAATGGTAGGGTATGATTTTTTTGATTTGATCACTTTTTCCAGTAGATTTACGCTATAATTGGCACCTATCTGTAAGCTGTCGATGTTGTCAGAAAACGCCAGTGTGGGTATAGAATCAGAATTGGTAGGGTATGATTTTTTTGATTCGCTCCCTTTTTCCAGTAGATTTACGCTATAATTGGCACCTATCTGTAAGCTGTCAATGGTGTCAGAAAACGCCAGGGTGGGAGTAGAATCAACAGTCTTTCTAGACCTTCTTTTGTAGGCCCTATTTCCTGGATCTTTGATCCTTAAAACAGTCGATGCCGCGGGAAGCTTAGTTGCATGCTTCCGAGTTAAAGGGATGCACCTTGCCATTGTTTATAAAAGTTTATTTTTGTTTAAACAAATCCCTAAGATTCTAGTAATAAAATAATTTAATAAAATACGATAATACCATAAAATAATAAAACATTAGTGGGGTGTCTACGCTATCCTCTTTTATACCCCTTGCTGCAAGGTGAAGTTAAGATGAGTTGAGTAGTTGGTGATGCTGCTGATGAA
This sequence comes from Parasteatoda tepidariorum, assembly GCF_043381705.1. Classification (NCBI taxonomy): domain Eukaryota; kingdom Metazoa; phylum Arthropoda; class Arachnida; order Araneae; family Theridiidae; genus Parasteatoda; species Parasteatoda tepidariorum. Next base: position 31,811,167 of record NC_092208.1, read on the forward strand.
TATGAACAAATAAAGGTGTTCATGAAGAAACCAAGCAAATTCAATGTGAACTTTCTATTTTTCCTGGAGATCAAAATTATAAATATTTTTCCAAAATACTTTTGGAGGATTTGAATTGATAAATTTAAAATCCAACGTTTGGTAGTTCCAAGACTTTTGAAGAGACACACATTTATTAAAGGAAGGGAGTTTCATTAACAGGGTGATCAAAGGGGAAACGCTTGTGGTATTTTAAGTTAGTCCAGAGGTTATTGAGTTCGCTGTTTGAGTCTAATATATGACAAGTCTTCGGGTGAGATAAAAAGGATGGCTCGAGGGGCATCGGTAGCATGTTTGGCCAGTTTATCCGTGGTTTCATTGGGGGGGGGTAGCGTGTGCGCTGGTGTCCAGGCGATCGCAATTGATTTCACTTTTGCACTTGAATCGATCTTATTTTGTAAGAGGAGGGTGTTGTGAGGGGATTTATGAGGAGGGCAGTGATTGCGGACTTACTGTCCGATAAAATAACGTAATCAAAATACTCGGTGGTGAATTTTGTGATTGCAAACCGAATCGCTAAAACTTCTCCGGTTAAAACTGAGTTAATAGGATGGATTTGAGAGATATAAGACATGTTGTTCCTTCAGTTAATAGCCACAATACCTGTGTTTGTATTGGATTTCGAGGTATCGGTAGCCAGGATGATAAAATCTTTCCAAAGGGTGTGGAGGGTTTCCTGATAGAGAGGGAGGATTTCGTTGGGATTTTTCATAGTTTGTAATGGAAGATCGTATACATAAAGATAAAGGTTCGGGAGATCTGTGAAGAAAACTTAAATGTCGAAGGGGATGATATTGTATTTACTTATGCCTTTTTGGTTGAAGATGTCCTGAAACTTGAGGAAAAAGTGGGGCTTCTTTTTATCCTCTGTTCGATTTTTACTTTTTTATTTTATTTATTCACATTTATAGACAAACGTGTGTGCTTAGTATAAATATGGCTTATAAATCCTTCGACAGAGAGCGCAAAGATATGGGCATTTATAGGAGGGGATTCGAACCCTCTACCTTCATGTTTTAGAGCGTTTGGCGAAAGGGCGATATTGCTGATCCTGGTGAACTAATTTCAATTCTTTTTCATGTGCTGCTTAGTAAAGTTTCCGATATTTTTTGCAAGTGAAGTAGTAGCTGATTTAAGATCCTAGACTACGACAAGGATAGTCGCGAGTTAGTTTCAGGAAATGACTGATAAAACTCACTGTAGAGAATAAATAGAATGGCATAAATAAATAGAATAGCATCCAAACTATGAATTTGACAAGCCTATTTGAGAAAGGTCGATGTGAACATCAGACTAAGGTTGTGGTTTGTGACAAGCAGAAAGGTTACAGGTTCCTGAACTATATCCAGCGTTTACAAACAAACAACAAACAAGCACTTCAAGATATAAAGTGGGTCCTAATTCAATCCTTTTGCCTTTTATTATATCGCAGTCCAGGACCATACTCTCTCGTACGTTCCAGTCTGTACACTTAATAAAAAGTAGAACTTTCCTAATAAGTTTTCAGTTAGGTTTGGTTGTTAACGTTGCAGTAAAATACACCATGTTGCTATTGGTGACGTTTACGGATTCACTCTTAATAATGATTCTAAGACAAAATGGTGCATGTACACACTAAACTTCTACAATTAAAATAGGGGAGAAGATGGTGGTTGTCATAACCCGGCTTCTGCACCACGCTCCCAAATCACCCAAGCATTCGTTGATTTCAATGACTTAACCCAGCACATAGAATGAGAGACCGATTCCAATCTTATACTTCCAAATAATAAAATATCTTAATCTTTTCATCACATACATATGGACTAAAGTGCGTGAGAAACTGAGGTCTCGTACAACTGAGAAAATCATAATTTCATGCTCTGAGAAGACTCGGCATTTACAAGAGTGAAGCTTATAAATATTGATTGAAAATATTTCAGGAGTTATTAAGCAAATTCTGGAAATTGATAATCGCACCTCATTTAAAATAGTTCAGTTGCGCCGCAGTTTTAAACGAATAAAAATAATTTTGAAGAAAAAGAGCATTCAGTTTCAGCATCACATGAAATTCAATACGAATAAAAAATAAATCTTATTCTAATTGTATTTTTCACCATTTAAAAAAAAGAAAAAATAGCGTCATTTTTCTTAAGAAATAATATGTCAGCAGCATAGTAAGTTGCATGCGTTGGTGCATCAACTATTAAATTTAAAATAGTGTAAAAAATTTCGTTATATTTAAGAACTTTGGGAAATATAGGGATAATCCACACTTTTTCCAAGGGTGATATTTTTTTTTAATCAAATTAATGTTTAATATTATGTCCAGATAGATATTTACTAATTTTTCGGATTCGGACAAAATTTAGTCATTGAATGTTTTTTCTATCGAACATGCAACCTTAAGGAAAAAACATGGCAAACAAAAAGTAGAACTTACAACCGGATTTATTAACATTCGTGGAAGCGCAGTTACATGAATGAAAAATCAGTCAACATTTTTTAATTCGATCCAAAAAACATGGCGCGTGTGTAGGAGGTGTTTTCGGGATCATTGTATTCTATACTCGTGACATATTTCTAAAACAAAGTATTTCTCAAAAATTCTTATAGTTCTTGAAAATTGCTAGTGTTTTACGGGAATTTGTCACTAAATATTTTAAAACTGGCAGCACTTTTACTTAATATAGTCTTTTGCTGAATCAAATAAAATGAGTTGTGAAGAGCTGACCCAATTCTGTAGCCGTAGCCGTTGTGTTCAACTCCGTAGTCTTATGATTTTGAACCCAACCCAGAAGACAAGGAAGCTCTTGTATCAAATATTGGTACAAGCTAGCAGAGGGAGCAGTGATGGCTCAGGGGATAGAGCTTCCAATGAGGCGAACCGGGTTCGAATCCCAGTCGACACGAATTCCTCATCCGGCATGCACCGACCACAGTTCTGACGTGAAATATCCTCAATGGTAGACGGATCATGTGTTATAGTCCCCTTGCCGTCAGACTAACCGTGGGAGGCTATCGTGGTCTTCCTCTTCATGTAACGCAAATGCGGGTTAGCTCCATCTAAAAATCCTCCACGAAGGCAAATTTCTCCCAATACTTGATCCAGTTGTTCCCTTGTCTTCCGGATTGCGTTCAAAATTACAAGGCTACGGAGTTGTACATTAGTTGTCGTAAACCCATAAAAGTGGGTCGGCTGTTCAACGACGGTTATATAAAAAAAAGAAGAAGAAAGAAAAAAAACTAGCAGAGGACTTTATGATGGAGCTTACCCTCGTTTGCGTTACAAGGAGGCAAAAACCACGAAAATCTCTCACTGTTAGCCCGAAGGCCAGGGGATTCTAACTGGTGATCCGTCTAACACTGAGAATATTTTTCATCAGCATTGTGGTCGGTGTGAACCGGGAGCAGAATTCGTACCAAACAGCCACAGCTGGTTGAGAACCTGGGTCACCTCATTAGGAGGCAAACGCTGTATCCCTTAGCTACCGCAGCTTGGTTAGACCATAAAGACTGTTTGCGTGAAAACAAGCAGGAAAGTCAAACGTAATTTCCCCCAGACCATTATATTTCATTTGCAAATAAGGACTCCATGACTATCAGGCTATTTAGTGATTGTCTCTGAATTGTTGCTTGATTTAAATTGACCTTGTTTAAATCATGATTTCAGTTGGTTTTGCCCAAAAAAAAGATATTATTTACTTAAAAATTTTGATAACATTTACTGAGGAAAATGATTTTAATTGGTTTTCATAACTTTAAAATTTGTGAACGTTTAATAGTTCAGAATGTTTCGTAAAGATCTCCCAAAATATTTATTTTTAGAATCCTTAGCAAATATGAAAACAAAAAATTCATTCCCATTAGGGGTCACAAATTTATATTTAACCCAGGAAAAAACAATAAGGCTATCGAAATCTGACAAATCACAATGGAAGACTGCGAATGCAATAAACGATAGGAAATGCTTCATTGCTGGAGAGGAATAGAAAGTCGATCATTAGAAAATAGGAGCACCTTAACATTTCAACTTCAATTAAACCTGTTTTGATATTTATTACATTCACTTTTCTGCACAATAATTCGTCAAACTTCGATAGCGTTTTTGTTTTTCTGAGCAGGGTTCTTACGGTCCTTAAAAAATGGTAGCAAAATTAAGAAAATGAGATATATCTTATGGTGACTATTTTAAAAAGTGGGAGTAATTTTCCTTACTTTTCAAGTTTTACTATTTAATTTTCCGTTAATCGTTATGAAAAGATTCCGTGGTGTAGGCTATAGCAAATATTCGAGATTTCTAGTGACTTATTGTAAGAATGATATTATAAAAAAAATATAACTTTATAGGACCTCCGTTAATCATACCAATAGCAGAACTATCAATCAACACAGTGGCTGCATGTGTCTGGCAACCTAGCAGTCAACTTCATATTTCACTGCTTATTTAATTTATAAGGGCCTGAACTGTTTTAATTTTGCGAAATAAAGGCCTTAATGCTAAGAATAAAGTAAGGTACCTTATTTTATCTTATAAGAAAAGATGTTCCCGAAAAGGGATACATGCGCGCTAACAAAAGACTTAATAAAATCGTACTACACATTTTGTTGAACGTAGTTACAGGTTCCGAAGTAACGCCTACTTTCTGTAGCGGAATGATAATGATAAACCTTGCTCAATGTGATGTACCGAAAATTCCAAAAATTTAATATCTTAGAGTCTTCAACAGCATAAAAACTACGTCAAAGAATAATCGGAGTAAATTTACTGAAAAGACTACAAGCAAAAGAAAATGTGATCACCGACTGACGGTGCTGCCATCCTTATGATTGATAGATTCTCTATAATATATTTTTAATTGGAAGTTACAAGAAATGGAACATGTCGCAGTTTTTAAAATGACAATTCTTACCTTTTGAATTTTGTTCTGTAGAAAAATGTAATTCTGATCGTTTCAAGCTCTGGACAGAAAGTAGGCGTTACCTTTCATTACTATATCCAATCTTCGAAAATTTCATAAATCTTAAGTTATGTTGCTGAAATTAAAATAATTTTAATACTAGTATAGGCGAAGAATATAGAGGGGAGCTCCCCTCTATATTCCTTCCTTATAGCAGGGGTTTCCAACTTACAGGAGGCCGGGGGCCACAATTAAAAACACAAATCAAATGGCGGGCCGCAACTTAATCAAAATTTTATGTAGGACTCTTTTATGTTTGCAGGAACATTAAATATTACTGTCAGATTTTTGCCAAGCTGTACAAAACAAAAGTATTGAATTACAAATGAAAATTAAAAGTAGATTTTTAAAAATATTTAATTGCATATTAAAAAATTCGGGCAATATACTCGGTGTAAATACTTTCGTCCAAAATGAGTGGTTCCAAAAAGTTAAATCGGAGAATTTCTGATACACTCATGCTAGATTATATTCACAAAATACAAAAAAATTAAATAAAAAAGAGCAACTTACATGATTATTTTTGTATTTGAATAAATATTTTCCCGGATGCAAAACCTGAGAAATAATCTTTTTTGCACCATTGGTATGATAAATTTCACAGAAACGAGACTTTTATTGACGAGAAAAGTATTTTAAACCCTTATAGATTTTTTACGAAAATTGTTTACAAAAAAAAATGACAACTGATATAGTAATCTATTTTGCGGGTTGCCAGTTGGAAACCACTATTACCGAATCTATTCTTTACCTCCTCTTTATATTAATAGGGACAGCGCGAACGCAGTCCCAACTACCAAAAATTATGCACCCCAAGCAATCACAATTCGTGAATGTGGCGAACGTCAACCCCTCGCAGTGCAATGAGAGGTCTCTGCTCGGGGGAGCCTCCTTGATGATCAAGGCATCCCCAGTGCCAGGTAAGTATGATAGAATCGAAATTCATGAAAGCTATATAACAATTAACTTAATATATGACTGGTAGCTAAACAAATTTAAATATTTTATTAAAAATTTTGGTCACTATAACGTTTATTGCTTGGTAAAACTACTTTAAATTCATTAAAAGTGTTGTAATATTTTAGACAAAGGGAATGAAATATAAGGGGTTAAAAATATAACCTGTTTAACTAATATAACTACTCTTTACTCATGAGAAAATAACAACAGTCAGGGCCTGATTATCGCCTAGGCCCAATAGGCACGGGCCTAAGGACCACACTTTCTAGGGGGGGGGGGAGGGGGGCTCAGGAATTAGTAAAAATTCCACAATATTACTATTTTTTTTAAATAATGAAAGAAACAGTTTTTCTCAAACAATTCACTTTTTCTTTCTTCGAATTTTCTTTATATCGTGATAAACCAAACTCGTGTAAACATTGCACTAATCAAATTCGAAAGTACAGCTGAATTTGAATTGGTGCAGTTTTTACATCAACGGCTTAAGTGAATGCACTGAATATGAATTTTTTAAAAGTGATATCTTTAAATAAATTATTATTTAAATGTGCTTTTAATTTTCTATGAGCAGCTATAATTTTGGCTCCTTTTGTATATTTTTTGAATAAAAATTATAATTAATAATCTTAATATCTTAGCATACATGCTGAACTTATCGTTAAATCTTTTGAAAAGTCGGCTAGCTTTGTGTTGGTTTAAGTACTAAATAAAAAAATAATTACAACTTACAGTGAAAAATAATTCTACTAATCAGTGACTATTAGCAAAAATCACTGATTTTCAATTGTTCGCGGTCACCAAACTATTTTTATTTTGACAAAGCATTGTTTTGTTATTTTATATTTTGCTTTAATATATAGATGCGAGAACTTAATCTTAGAAAAATGATCTTCAATTGTTTGCTTTCAAATTTTTTAGAATGTTTCTCTTCAATAGATTTTTTTTTATTGTTAAGACTACTCTTCAGAAACTTAATTTCAAAATACTCCGTAAGGGGCCCAGAAAATTTGGTGGGCCTTGGGCCTGAATTTGTCTTAATCAGTCCCTGACAATAGTGGAGATTCATCAAAGGCACAGAAAGAAAGAATAATGATATTGTACCCAGCAAGATTGCCAGAATTCCCCAAAAAAATCTTATGTGTACATTTCTGAAAACAATAGAGCAAGAAAAATAAAATAAAAATATCGCTATCGTTTACATTCAACTGATATGCACGTAAAAGAAACCATTTTATAAGCATGTTCAAGAACTAATCCTACTGCAATTAACTTGCTGAAAAAAGGAGAAAAAACTACATATTCAAAGCCGCTTGAAATACTAGTAATTTAATAATTATTTAAAATTAATTATTCCAGGTTTATAAATTTTTTTTATACATAAGGTAAGTGATTGAACTTTTGAATGTATATACAGGGTGTGTAGCCAAATTATTCAACAAAAAAATAGGCACTTTAAAAAAATATCCTAATTAGGTAAGGCTGGAAAGTATGACACTTCGCGGTTTTATCTTGCTTTAACCATCATGTTGAAAAAAAAACTTTTGGCATTGCTTTTGGCAATTGTCAAAAATCATGAAATTTTGAATAATGTAAAACGAATGGCGTTTTGATACGCTATGGACTCACAATACGTTGAAATAGATTGAATGGGTTTGAATTAATTGTGTAAACGTTGAATAGAACAATGTGAACTGCGTCTTTTTGCATAATTTGTAGTAAAAATCAACATGGTAAAGGAAAAATCTTATTTTGAAAAAAGAAAAATTAAGCACTTTTAAAAAACACCCAATGTAAAAAGCACCTTAAGGGCTTTGAAAAAATGAAAATAAGCACCTTTAAGCACTTTTGAAAAACGCTACGCACCCTGAAATAAATCCAACTTTGTGCATTTGTTTTATTATTGAAATTTCAACAACTCAGACTTACAAAAAAAAAAATAAATGTTATTTATGAATCCAATAATCAGTCTACAAATGAATTTTTAGTAAGGTGGAAAAGTTGAAAGATGCAAGCACAACTTTTTCCTTTTACACAGCAGCACTCTTTTCAAAATAATTAGCGTCACCTGATGTAATATAGGCTTAAAGAAAGAAAGTAAATATTCTAGGTAATACGAGAATATATTAAAAGGTAATTTTAACAAAAAGTGATTAATTTCAATAAAACATTGACAACTGAAAAGATTTTTCTCATAATTATTCAATTTAAACATATATTTTTTTTATTTACAACAACCGAATATATTTTCTAAAAATTGTTTAATTTAAACATATATTTATATTTTAAAAAATAGAAAATATTTACAATAATTTTAACTTAACATATTATAATATTCCAAAAATTCTTGCTATCAGCTGATATACATGAATACATATAAAAATACATGATAGAATTTTTTATTTTAAAAGTTATCCATTACAATAGATATTTTCATTAATTCTAGTTCGTAATAGTGGTTACAAATTTAATTTTAACTTAGAAATAACAAAATGTGCACAGAGGAAAAATAAGTTTAAAAAATGGGTGACCGCTTCTGCATCATCAGTGCTGAAACATAGAATGAAAGGGGAAAAGAAAGCAAATTGATACAGTCAAGTTCCACATTGTTTGACTTTAAATCATTCAATGCATCCATTTACAATAATTTTCATTTGGCCTATTTTCCAAACATACACTCGTTATTAAAATGTATTAAAATAGTAATAGTCAATTACATAGTTCTTATAAATTTTTAAAGTATTTTCTAGTTTTTGAGATAACCAATTGGTTTTTCGCAATTAGACACTGACAAATCTAATCTAACAATACAAACATTAAAATAATTTAAGTTCACTATTTCTATTTTGAACTTGAGTAATAAAAGATCAAATTAAGTTAAATTTGAGGTTGTTTCAAATTTGCAATAATTTTCACTTGTCATATTATAATGTTTCAAAAACATAGAGATCAAAATATCTAGTAATCTAATACAAAATTGTATAAAACCATACCAGTAAATTTATAAAAATCAATTTTAGTACTTACTAAATTATGTATTTATTTAGTAACAAAATCTTCTCATGTCTATTACACACAACTCTATATAAGTGCACACAATAAAAATATGTTTTATGACAATAAATACTCCAAAATAAACCATTTCTTCACAACAAGAACGAATAAAATTTTCAAACAAGAAAAATATGATTGATGAATATTGCACATTTTGAAAAGAAATTTTGCAAGGTTATGATCATAGAGGCAACTCTGATTTCTATATTATGGTGCTGCAGTAATCAATGTTTATTGAAAGATAACATCAAAAGAAATAGTAATTTAAATAGTTTTCTCAAGACTTTTGTTATTGATAGACTCGTTATCAATGGGAAAATGTTAGCTTTGAAAGTACAAAATTGTTTAGCATCTGTGTATATGAAAAAAATTTCAATCGCTATATTGGAACAAAATGTTCAGTTCAGATAAATTTTGTTTCAATAGGCATTAAAATAACATTGCCCCTATGGAATCACAAATGGGATTCCATGTAGTGGTTGTTATAACAGAAATGTTGCTCTAATTGGGGAGGAATCGTTTTAAAGAGCATAGACTGTATAATAATCTAGTTAAATTTTACATGAACTCATTTGATA